>NW_015506204.1:41731-57451 GCF_001515645.1 Sinocyclocheilus grahami | reverse complement strand
GACGTGAATTTACTTTTGCTTCAGCCTGAGGTTTCTTCATTACACCTGTTGGTGTGAAAGGGCTTTTATATTTGCTATAAATAGAACTTCTTCTATTAAAAACAATCAAGCCCTGCTTAAAAAGTAACGCAAAAGTAATAGAACTCATTACTTTCCATAAAAAGTAACCAAGTAACGTAATTCGGTACTTTTTAGGGAGTAATGCAATATTGTAATGCATTACTTTTAAAAGTAACTTTCCCCAAAACTGCCTGTGATAACCAACTTCATGTCTGTGCATCTCAGACGCACCTGTATCTGTGGGGCTTCTTGACGCCACCAGTAGAGGGCGCGCTCTTCCTAGCGGCTTTGGTCGCCAGCTGTTTCCTTGGCGCCTTTCCTCCAGTTGATTTACGCGCGGTCTGCTTGGTACGAGCCATTGTTTCTCAGTCTCTGGAATTAAAAACAAACACACTTAAATACGGAATTTTTCCCATTTTAAAAATTAAACTCAAACGGTGACTTAAAATGGCGGTATCATCCGGGTCTTTCGCTTTGCTTTTACCACTTCCGCTCCAGAGCCGCAGCTGCTTAAAAGGACATAACATTTCACTTCACACGGATATACAACGTTAAGAGCCTACAATACATTTTAAACTATATAAAGCAGCTAAATTTCACGCACAGCTGGTCTTGGAGAACCAAACGAGCGCCGCATACGTATATCTGCATCAGATAGAAACGCTTCTTATTCGGTGACTCCGGCATCAGCCTTCCTCTGCAGCAGATACGGTTCCCCCTCAAATGCTGCAGATTCAACCTCGTCCCACCACGAAACTCACCCTCAACCAGAAATATGGCAGTTGCATAATTCAGAAACAGCGGGAAAATATGCAGGGGCGCAAGGGAAAGTTATTTGAACGCAGCATCGTAACCGGCAACTCGACCTCTTCAAGAACAAGCTCAACAAACCTTTGTCCAAAATGGCGGGCAAAAACGTAACGTTACATTGACAAACAAGCAGAGAATTATCAGATGCCACATATTGCTTCAAAGCCCGCCAAAAAGCCACACATTTAACATGTCTAAAACGCCACGTGATGTTTAAACGAACTTCGTTCAAGACCAAGAGTGTTTGAAACACTAATCCAAGCTAACAAATTAGCCAGCAAATGATTCATCAGTAACTGTTATGCAGGAGAAAGAGAAAATCCGATCAGCTCTGCAACGTTAACTGACGATTTGTTTTCTTTTAAGTTAGCTCTAGACAAACTGCTATTATTAATGTCTAATGCCAACATATCTACAAAATAATTTGACTTACTCAAACCTCCTTGAACCACAATCTCTCCCACGCAGTAAGTATCTCGTATTTGAAAATATGAGGGTCGGGCTTCTATTTATATATTTCTACGGCTCGTCGCTTAGACACGCCCACAAGGTACGTTTTCGTATCTCATTGGTTTAACACAACACAAGCTCCTCCTCTACGCTGTTTCGCTTTATTTACCTTTTATAATAGGACACGCTCTAATTTTTGGATATTTCTTTTGTCCTGCAACTGAACATTTTATATTTTATGTGGATTTTAAACATCAATATATAACGTAGAATACATACAAAAGATTTGCAATAGATAAAACGGATGATGGAGAAATATATACTTGAAGTACACTTTTCACTTAATTTGTTTGCGTATTGTTTTGCCTACATTTAGGAACTTGTTTACGTACTTTTTTCACATAACTTAAAAGCCATACACTGCCTTTCAAAAGTTTGGGATCAGTAAGATTTGTAATGGTTTTTAAAGAAGTCTCTTCTGCTCATAAAGGCTGCATTTATTTGATCAGAAATACCGAAAAAACGGTAATATTGTGAAATATTGAATTTTAAAATAATGTTTTTCTATTTGAATATACTTTAAAATATAATGTATTCCTGTGATATGTGACCCTGCCTGTGAAAACCCAGCTAAAGTCATTTTTTTTGTTATTTACTGTTTTCTACATAACATCATCCTTCATAAAGATGTAGAACATTCTGTGAAAATATAACCTTTATATATTTAATATTGGCTGAGTAAGGCCATGTCAAAGATTTAAATCATAGTGAAATTAATGGTTGAAATCAAACTTTGATGCTTGTTATCTCAGAATTAGATTGAGACTTTAGCCTGGATTTCACAGACAGGGTCACACACACATATACATATATATAGTGGTCTATAAAGTACCCGAGAGCCATACTCAAGTAAAAGTACAGATATCTTACTAGAAAATGACTTTGGTAGAAGTTGAAGTCACCGTTTAGAATATTACTTGAGTAAAAGTCTTAAAGTATGTGATATTTATTCATTTTGTATTTTTGGGTAAGAATAAGAAGCACTTCATCCGGTACTTAGTTTCTTTCATTCCAACATAAGAAAACATTTCTGGAATCTGCATCTGAAGTTATATTTAGATGTATTTACACAGTTTAATGTATCTCAGAGGGGACATGGATGCATTTAACCTGCAGTTACAGATGAATAAATAATATTTAGTTTTTAACATAAAACGTTGAACACTGTTATTTGAAATGATTTTAAAACGTGAAAAAAAAGAGTCGAAAAATCAGCATATCAGAATGATTTCTGAAGGATCATGTGACACTGAAGACTGGAGTAATGATGCTGAAAATTCAGCTTTGTATCACAGAAACAAATTCTATTTTAAAGTATATTAAAATAGAAACCCATTATTTTAAATGTTAATAATATTGTACAATATTACTGTTTTTTTCTGTCAAATAAATGCAGCCTTGGTGAACAGAAGAGACTTCTTTAAAACATATGAAAAATCTTACTTTTCCCAAACTTTTGAATAGCAGTGTACATTTAATTGCAACTCAAACCACGGAGAAATGGGCTTACATCCGAAAGCAGTTACACTTTTGGAATTAAAATATATATAAATGCCTACTAAATAAGCATTGTTTTGTGTTTTTGCATTTCTGAATAATGTTGTCGAACAACATGTCAGAGTCTTGTCAGTCACTAGGTTTGTGAGAGGGATCGTTGCATTACGGCAGCATGCTCATTGTCCTCTATTCGTTTGTCCCGCCAGTTGCTCATATTGGCCTTGCAGCGGCGCGCGAGAGCATGAGTAGACGAGAGGGTCCCCGCGCACGCGCTATTATTGTTTTGACTGAAAATGCCGTCGGTTTCGAAAACGGCGGCGAGCGCTTCTCCTCAAACCGAGAAACCTACCCACTATACGTAAGTAAAGCAAACATTAAATAGATGTAAATACGTCTCAGCGGAACGTGATGACTCTTCGATATTCGACTGTCGGATTTGTATTAGAAACGATGCTGTTTCCTCTCCCCCTGTGCGTTTTAAAATGGTGCTTTTCCTTTTGTAAATTCTTCCGAATGCACGCGGCTCTCACAAATCAATGTTAATGAAATCAACATTCTCATCCGCTCTAAACACTGCATTGTTTTCCGTATCGAAGCTTTAGTCGCGCTATGTGCCTTTTAAAACTTAAGAAAGTGCTCTTCGGTGCCCAAAGGCTGCTTGTGTGAATGCTTGAAGACATGTACATTGCACAGCAGTGAGACGAGCGAGTCGAGACGCTAGATGTAGCTAGCAGGCTGGTTTGTTAGCTGTATCCGCCTCCTTTCTCGGCCTGTGTTTCTTACTCTACGCTCTTTTCCCGCCGTACGCACCGTTGGCTTGAATGGAGCGTACGTCGAAGATTGTACGTAACTCTGAACGCTAATCGCGGCGTACTTGGCGTAAGCTTCTAATGTTGTAGTGGCGAGCCTTAATAAAGGCTACAGCTGATGCAGTGAATTTAGAAAACAATAAAACACATTCCGTTCCCATTTAGATGTTTATAAACACATGAAACGAAGATTGTATGTTTACATTTGCTGAAAAGGGGGTTCATCACGTAACATATTTACCTAGGGCTAGTTTTTGTTGTGGAATGGTAGCGTATAAGAAACTACGCAGTGTAAACAGCCTCCAAACTTTGAACGTAGTTGGACACTACTGCGTCTGATTCTGTCTATACTGCTTTATTTGGCGCGGGGGTGGTTGATTGTAAAGATTCTGACCGTGCCTTTTTCATTTTAATTCTAGATATTTGAAGGAGTTCAGGACCGAGCAGTGCCCACTGTTTTTGCAGCACAAATGCACACAGCATAGACCCTTTACGTGTTTCTACTGGCATTTTCTAAATCAGCGAAGACGGAGACCCATACGAAGAAGAGAGGGGATTTTTAATTACAGCCCAGATGTATATTGCACGAAGTATGATGAAACAACAGGAATATGTCCCGATGGAGACGAGTAAGTAACTGCTTTCTTTCATTTATACTGCAGTTGGGAAGTCATTGTAGTCATGTTTTCGCGCCAGTGCACGTTGTAGATTATTTTGCATAGGCAATGTTACTGTTTGTGCTTGGGTTGCTCGAAACGAAGACTGTTTTAATAATTATGATATATATATATATCACAACGCTGATTTCTTTTGGAAATGCATACGCTGTGTGAATCAGATTTTGACATTTTTTTGTAATCATGAGCATGCTGTAGTGTTATTTTTGGACTCGTCTTATTGTTCTGTGTAGCACACGCCCTTTTAAAAACGCAGTGTAGCAGACTGATGCCTTTGCTAATTCACTATAGTGTTTACTCTGTTAATGTTTTACTCCCCCGTGTATATCGGAGATTGGCTATTAGATATATCGCTTTCTAGTCTTTTGCTGGTGTTGTGTTTCGCTCGATGTGTGTGTATTTCCACTTTTGACTGATGACTCGTCTCTCAGTTCCCAGTTTCCCTGTGTGTAGCAGAAATGTATAGCTTCGGTTTGGAAATGAAGGTCAGAAGGCTGATGGTGGAGAGTCGTGTTTGTTGCCTTCCTTGTGTATTGCGCTCAGAGAGGCTAAAGACACGCCCCCTGTTCTCTGGCTTGTGATTGGCTCTCCGGTGCACGTACACTTTTCTGATTGGCTCACTGCTGTTACAATGTTTACGAGCCCTCGCTTGGTAAAAACTCGTGTGTTTACAAATGTCTAGTTATGTCCCAGTTTTAGTCCAGTTGTATATTTTGTTCTCTGCCGATTCGTTTGACTATCAATGAAAACATTGTGCTCAAGATAGAAGATTCAATTCTTTATTTATTCAATTTATCCATAATATTTGAATATTAACAGGGGTTGTTTTAAATATGTGCTGTTTGTTTGTGGTTTAGCTTATGTTAGTTTCTTATTCATTAAATGGAAACAGCTAGTTTTGCTGGAATTGTGCGATAGTGGCTCTATAAATGGATCAGATCATTACTGTGGTGTCCAGGTGTTACTACTGTTAGTCAGGTGTCATATGTGGATTCTTTCCCAGTTTTTCCCATAAGATTGTTTTGGAGCTCTAACCAAAAACAATGGCATGGCAACTTTGATGTATGATGTCAGGTGATATTTCTGATATAGTTATATATTTCTGTGAGACATCTCGGTCAACATTTTGAATGTAAATGCATTATAGCTGCAATTTATTTTAAAACATTGTTTTTACTAGTGATTGTACAACACTAGTCATTGTATAATTCGTTTTTATTGTTGATTCACAATATATGGGTAGACTAGATAATGTAGATTATCTGCCAATAGGAGAAATAATGGTATTGTTCAATATTTAGTTGTAGATGCTTTATATAAGTTGTATAGTATGTTTTATATTATTTTACACCTGTTTATTAATAGAGGACCCACATATATTATAGGATTTTTCTCATCTCATTCACTTTAAAATGTGTATTTATTCTTTCATATATTTCATTCCTTACATAACAATGTAATGATGTCTACAAAATTTGCATTATAACATTTATATGAAATTTACAAAATCAGTTTATTTTGGTTAGACAAAATTAATGTATTTATTTTCTTTACTTACTCCTGTACTGAAGGATACTGGTTTATTATTATTGTTTTGTTTTATTATAATATAACTCTTATTAAAAATGGTTTGTCCTACGTCTCTGCTGAGTCTCCCCGACAATTTATGTCACACAGTTTTAGTATAGGCATAGATCACACACCTTCATTCATCGTTAACAGCCATCCTATGATGACATCATTGCTGTTTCCATAGTTACTGTTGCTAACTGAACAAGATGCAGTTGCTATATTTGATAAGATTATTGGGTGTGTAGCATTTTCGGTATAAATCTGCTCTCTTCCACGGAGCTGTTTGGATTGTCACGGCCCCGTTTTCTGTGTGCCTTAAATCCTTTCTTTCAAAAATAAACATCTATTTCTTATAAATGCCTGTTTCTCTTAATCTCATCATTTGCATTATATGTTGTCATTCATCAGCAGTATGCATTATTCTTATTGCACTCAAAAATGCAGCCAGCTGAAAATGGATTTAGTTATTTTTTAGATTCTTGTGCTGTGCTGACAATGCCAAGCATGCACTATAATGTTTCATAATTTCATAGAGGCATTGCTCTCCTTTACACTATGTATGTGTACTGTCTGCCAATGTATCTTGCAAAATAACTTCCAGCCGGGAAGTATTTCACAAGTGTTTGACTGTTTTAAAGTTGTGAAAGCTCAGCATTTGCAGTCACATCGATGCTTGTTTCCCTTGATGCCTCTTTATGCCTTTTTTATTTTACATGCTATGTTTAACAGTAAATGTAAGAGGCCAAAACTGTATTAGTATATTTGTTGATGTATTTTAACATATGTTTGCAAGTGTACTTCATTTACTCTTATCAATTTCATTTTGTTTCTGAAAATAATATTATTATTTATAATAAGTATTATTTAGAGTATTTTGCTAGTAACAGAATGAGTGCTTGGACAGCAATGTTGATTATCTATTTTAGCATAAAGCAATTATAACATTTTGTTGTCTGTTTATATATCCGTCACTCATATTGTGATTTATTTGAAATAGATGTCAGGCAGGTAAGTACAAGCTCCAACTTCCAATAGAATAGTTAAGTTATTTTGTGACAACAAAATGCAATAATGTGTTTGTATCCAATATCTTTTTTTCTACTATTTTCTGTGGCTTCAGGCAGTGCAGTAAAGCAGGCAGTGACACAAGCCTTGTGCAGTATTTTGAAATAAAGCATTCCAAGAGAGCACTCATTGGGAATGAGTTTTACTGTTGTTGTTGTTGTTTTACATTTATTTGTAGTGCTTTGCATTACTTTCACTTTGTTGTTACCAAATTCACAGAGAAATGCACCGACCTGTACATGTTTGTGATATATTTATTTATTTTAAATGAAAGTATCAAAATATATTTCTTTCATTGAGCATGTTCACTGATGAGCAACACTGGTGCTTTTCTTCTCACAGTTGCCCTTACTTACACCGGACCACCGGTGACACAGAGCGCAAGTACCATTTACGCTACTACAAGACCGGCACCTGCATCCATGAGACAGATGCTCGTGGACATTGTGTGAAGAACGGCCTCCACTGCGCCTTCGCTCATGGACCACACGACCTTCGGCCACCAGTTTATGATATCAGGTAGCATATTTTCCCTTATCAGTGCTTTTAGCAAAGAGGCTGTCAATTTAACATGTTAAATTAATGTAATTAATAAAATAAATAAATAAATATGCAAACGATCATGCCCCCGACTCATGCATTAATGAGGAATATTCCCACAGTCAAAGCAAGTCCACTGTCAGCACAGCTAGCTACTATACGAAACACGCTAAATCACACATACCGAGAGCAGGCAGCCCAGAACGAGTGACCCTATATCTACCTCAGATTAACTAAATCAATTTATTTTCATTTATTTATTGCTTAAACTGTTTTCAGCATTGATAATAATAATGAGAAGAAATGTTTTTGAGCATCAAATCAGCATATTAAAATGATTTCTGAAGGATCATGTGACACTGCAGTCTCGAATAATGATGCTGAAAATTCAACTTGAACATCACAGGATTAAATTGCATTTTAAAACGGATTCAAATAGAAAGCGGCTATTTTAAATTATAATAATATTTCACACAATTGCGTTTTTTATCGTATTTTTGATCAACTAAATTCTAGGTTACCATAAGAGACTTCTTTTTAAAATTCTTATCGAGTGTTTACCGAATGGTTGTGCAGTTACAATATTTAATAATTTAATGTACATAGTTGATAGTACATAATAATGTTTGTGTTTCTTAGAGTAAAAGGGAAAGCTTATACTAAAGAGCAGTTGTCGGAAAAGGAAGCTATTTGGCTTGTGGCACTCAAATTCCTGTTTTTCAGTGGCGGGGGAAGTTCTGCCAGGATTCCCAACCCCCAACTAGTATAAAAGCTGTGAATCCCCAAATAACAGCAGTTTGCTCTAGACATTGTTTTGTTATGACAATTGCATTCAGTTGCAAAAAGCTTTCGTCGCTGCACAAGTTTTCAGCTGATTAACACCATAGGTATTTACATATGTATTCAGTTCATAAGAGAGCAGTCAGAGTGCTTATTAGAGGGTGCTTAACCTAATTTGCAAATATATACCGTATTTGTTGTTTTTCTAATGACATCAATTACACCTGCATTGATGAGCAGTCTGCACAACATAGCCACAAATAGTTTGATCCTGGCCTGGAAATGTGGCTTACCAGTGATTAAATAACAAGAAATGTGCCATCTCAGCAGTTGCCTAGCAACGTGTATGTGGAAATCGCTGTTACATCAAGGGCGGTCTTGTTTTGTTTTTTTTTTTACATCTACCATCCGGAGTTGGTGTTGGTCCTGTTGAATGGGTGGGCTGACTTGCATAATTATGTTCACAGAGAGATCCAGGCACAGGAAGCTCTGCAGAATGGCCAGTTGGGATCTGGGGAGGGAATTCCTGACCTGCAGCCGGGTGTGCTGGCCAGCCAGGCCATGATTGAGAAGACCTTGAATGAGGACCCACGCTGGCAAGGTGACACAAAGCCTTCCCACACAAATGCAAGCCCAGTATAACAGAAATAAAATTAGGTTAATCAAAGACTTCAGTAGTAACGGTCACAAAAACGACAGGTCAACTCATCTTCAGTCTCTGTTCCCCTTTTCTGCAGACACCAATTTTGTTTTGGCCAACTATAAAACCGAGCAGTGCACCAAGCCTCCACGTCTATGCAGGCAGGGCTATGCCTGTCCCCACTATCACAACAGCAGAGATAGGAGAAGAAATCCCAGAAAGTTCAAATACAGGTGAGATGGAGACACTTCAAATTGCAAATATTCACAAATAAAACAAAGGTCGACACACTGACATCTAAAACACATTTGGGAGTGGAAGTGACATTATTTGGGAATATTTAGTATTTCTAGATTTTTTTTGTGCTTATTATTTGTTATTTTGGTTGGTCATATTCAAGAATAAAATAGAAAAATAATTAGTTTCATTTCAGTGCATCAATATTTTTTTTAACATAAAACTCAATCCCCCTTGGATGTCTTGGCAGGTCAACGCCCTGCCCGAGTGTAAAGCATGGCGATGAATGGGGCGAACCCTCCAAGTGTGAGAGTGGGGACAGCTGTCAATACTGCCACTCTCGCACTGAACAGCAGTTCCACCCAGAAGTGAGACCGCCACACCTTTACAACACTGAACTTGAGTGATTAACTTATAATTTATTTGATTTACGTTATTTTTATTATCTCACCAACTTCTATCTTTGTTTCAAGATTTACAAATCTACGAAATGCAACGACATGAGGCAAACTGGATACTGTCCAAGGGGTCCATTCTGTGCTTTTGCACATGTGGAAAGTAAGCATGTTTATAATGATGATTGTTTGCAATGTGTTGAAGTGAAATACCTGCAGTGCAGTGATTTCATTGAGTTCACGTGTGGCTATAAGATAGATCGAAATAAAACCGAAAGCACATTATGACTTAGTTTGATTTATCAAATCACAAAGGCTGTGATTCAATTAAATATATTCAATATTCAATGATATTCAATTAAATATATGTGCTGCGTGTTCTTTTTCACGCGAGCAGCTCATGATCCGGTGTTTTAAGTGTCTCACAGCAGCTTGATTCACAGTAAATGCTGCTCAGTACAAACTCATCTCTGCATCTGCTATGAGTTTGCTTTGCTTGTAACGTGCATTTGGGAACACAGCATGAACCAACCGTCTTCCCAAACTTGTAATGAGAAGCACTTATAAACTTGATGTTGTCAACAAAAGAGACGCTCCCTGCGGTTCTCTGCAAAAAATAAAACCTGGGTGGTTTATCATTTGAAAATGAAGAAAATAATAAAAATAATTTAATGAAAAAAAAAAACTTTGTAAGTTACTAATTATAACTCTTTCTTTGTACAGAAAGAGAGCAAAGAACATTTACATTATCAAAGAACATTATCATTGACTTCAGTCTAGCCAGAGTTCAAACACTCACAAAAACTCCCATTATAATCACTGAAGCTGTTTACACTGACATTAATATCTTACTTACATCGTACACACATCTGCACTTTGTTGTTTCTGATGAGAGAATTCGCCAGAGAGCAGAATTAAGTCAACGAGCGCACTCTGAACAAAACACTGGCGTTTCACCGATGACTCCCCTGAACACTTCTGATTGGCCATTGCATTCATAAGATCAACAGTATCATGTGTGATTGGTTATAATGTGAGTCTCTGGCTCAGTGCCAGCCAAAGTGCAAACTTAGATTTGAATTTAACAGCTGATGATGTGCCGCACTGACTGATCTAATCAAACCGGTGTAATCATATCAAATATAAAACATATTATTCGGCTATTTTTTGTCTTTTGGAAGCTGCATTCAAAATCCACTTGGCCCAAAAATCTGAGGGGGCACGTGCCCCCTCCGTTTGAATGGGCATGATGCCTCTGATCTGAACTGTGAATCATGTTTTTTACAGTCATTTTACAGTTTAATATGTTACCATAGACATTGCCCTACCCCACTCATATGGTATTAATTTTATTTGTGCAGGTCTTTTAAAAAATGGTCTAAAAAGTTTTAAATTTGAGCTTAAAAATCCTGCAGATACCCTGAGCCTGCTTTAAATATCAAATCCAAATTTTTTGCCATTTGCCATTTGATTTCCCCCATCAAATCTAAAGACTATTTATGTGTGTGTGTGTGTGTGTGAAGGAATTCCTTCCACAGAGGAGACTATGAGCACGCTGCTCACAGCAATGCAGTCGTGTTCTCAGTCCAAGCTGGGCTCTCTGCAATATCCAGAGTGTACAGTCAACGAGTGGAGCGGCAACATGAATTCCATCATCAGCAGCGCCAGTAACAATGGCCAGACAGGAAATGTATGTTTGCATTCACCTTCTCACACTTGTCTTGCATCTGTCTTACATCTGTGGTAGAGAAATGTGCTTACTTTAGGAAGGAGTTGATTGTTTCGTTGTTAGAGCTACTGTTTTTCTTTTCATTTCAGCAGTTTGATTTTATCGATTTTGGTTTGCTTTGCATTCTTTTCTGCTTTATTGCAGTCTGTGTTGTAAAGGGAGACTAACTCAAATTCAAATCAGGCCTTTATACTCAAATGCATCTTGATTCACATTAGACCAAAAATTTTACTTGATTGAGCTTACTGTGCGCTAAATCCTCTCACATTTGGATCTACCTAATCAACAATGAAAAGTCACCTATTTGGCTCCAAAACCACGTTTTTAAGCTCATTTGTGCTTTTCTTCTTCAGGTATCATGCTCTAATAGTCCAACTGTAACACCAGGCTCAGGAAGTTCTTTGTCCCCAATTGGACCCATCAGCAGGCCAAAATGCTTTACTAATGGTAGCTTTTGTTCAGAGTCCACCACGTCCAGTGTTTCCTCTCCGACGTCTAACTATCCCAAAGCTCCGGGTTTTGAACGGGAGGATCAGGTACACATGGCCGTTTTCTCTAGCCCTTTTTAAAGGGACCTCCTGCAGGACTGCAGGCATGACACACACTGCAAGCTTTCCCTTTCTTTGCCCTTGGGTCATTTCATTTGTTTTCACCACTTTTCGCTTGTGTGTTTTTTTTTTTTAATGGTTTGTTGCCAAATGAAAACTACTTGTCTTTAGTTGTCGATATTCAGTTGTTGTTGTTGAAAAGCTTCACTTCAGTCTTTGAGATTGAGGGTGTGGCAACACTGTCTGCGCAGGTATTAATACATTGGCATTGAAATATATTACACGTTCACTTTTTTCATTTATCATTCATGTGCTAAGCTCTAAAATAATTTTAATGTTGTAGAGATTGGAGAACAAAACCCAGAGGCCACGTGACCATGTTGTGGTAATCATAAAATATAAAAATGAAGCACGCTGTAATGTTATACTGTCAAAAACAACTTTAAAGGGTGTTTTACCCTTTTTTTGTTTTTTTTCCTGAGCAGGTAGAAATTCTCTACATAATAACACCCCTGGTTGCCTTAACAACATCAGGTCACATGATAGGATGCGTTCTCTGATTTCAGGCAAAGAACCAGAAGAGCCAGTCTGGGGAAAATAATCAAAAGTTAATGGACCAAGACAAGCAGGTAAAGCAACCTAACCTTATTTAAAAAAAAAAGTTTTTGTGAAAAGTTGTCTGTAAGGTCTGAAATAAATAAAAAGTTAAATATATATTCTCATTTATTAACTGAGAAAACTTAAAAAATGTTGACAGCTAACTGAACTAAATTAATTAAAGGGTGCTTTCACACTTGGTTCGACTGCCTGGTCTGAACCCGAGTTCAGTTATGTGCTCCACTCATATACCGTTCATGCTCATCGGAACAGCAAAGTCCACTCAAAAATCAAGCCGACAGGAAACATCGATGTAGTACAGTATTGTTTCTGTTTGCAATAGCCCTACTGTAAAATACACTGATTGAGCAAAACTTTGTTTAATTACCATTATAACTAGCTATCTCACAATGTTTACATATGAATAAAAGCCTACATTAAAATCTGTCATATAAATTGGTCTCTTCATTTGAAATTAGCCTACTGAATGCCACCATAGATAGACACATTTTTTTGTATATTAAAAATATCTGTATGACATTTTATTCTGCAGTTCTTCCCTGTTGTACCGAATATCTATTCTTTTCAAATTATCACATCGAAGTTAGAAATTCAAATATTGTGACAAAATTAAATTTGTAGGGTGCCACAAATTTGTTAAAATTTCCAAAGGGTGCTGCGACTAAAGAAAGGTTGGGAAACACTGATTTAGAAGACGAAAACCAAACAAAGTTAAGTCTGACACAGAGAAAGGGACCGATGGCCGACCAGTCGGGGTTCGTCTTTATTTAAATTTATGTGTGTGTACTTCTAACATGTTTGGTTGGTAAAATAAATGGGTTACACTTTACTTGAAGGGGTGTGCATAAGACTGACATGACACCTTCATAATCATAACATGACACATACATAATCATGACATGACATGTCATGAATATGAAGGTTTTTTAGTGCATGTTTATGACAACTGTCATTAAGTGTCATTCGCTCAGTTATGTAATTTTTAATGCAAAGATGACATTGTTTGAGATGTCTTTGTTATGGGCTATGGTTAGGGGTAAGGGTAGGGGTAGGGTTAGGTCAAATAATATCATATTTACATTAAAAATGACATAACTAAGCGAATGACACTTAATGACAGTTGTCATAAACATGCATAAAACCTCCTTCATATTCATGACATGTGTCATGTCATGATTATGAAGGTGCCATGTCAGTCTTATGCACACCCCTTCAAGTAAAGTGTTACCAATAAATGTTGTAAATTCAAATAAGAGCGTCTTCCGTGTCTGGAATGGATGTATTCTTGAGTCTATAAGGTAACAATAATATAATAAGATAACCTTGTTTGAAATGGGTTTGGCTAAAAGAAAATTTTGGTTTCGTCTATACTACTAGGTACTTATACTATATTGACTGGGTTAAATAGAATTGCATTTCTAAAAAGAGACTAAAATAAAATTGTCATTGACTAAAACTAGACTAAATGTCATCAGTATTCGTTGACTAAAACTAGACTAAAATAGTCATGGATAATTCTGACTAAAATAAGACTAAAATGCTCAGACTTTTAGGTGACTAAAACTTGACTAGACTAAAAAGAGTATGAACATGACTAAAACTAATAAAAACTAAAATGACAGCTTCACACAAAGACTAGACTAAAACTACAATTAAAACAGGCCGCCAAAAACAACACTACAAGGAACCAAAACTCCATCTGTGACAAATAATATTACAAATATTATATGTGTATAATATTACAAATATTATACACACTATAAACATTTATTTTAGTTGCTCTCTCTCCACAACCCGTCCTTCAAATGTGACTGTATTCAGAACAGAACAGGAATGCATAATATAAGTATAAAGCAAACAAAAATTATAGTGGCATTCATTATAAACATGTTTTATACATGTCAAGCTAAACAAAATTATTTAAAGTGAAACAAACTACTGGGGTGAGGGAAATGCGCAATGCTAACAAAGTTGGGCTCATGTACCTCTCTCTTTCAGCACAAAGCCAAATGTGTGCGCTTTGTGCATATTTTGTGAACTTGACATTAATTGCATTATATTAGTCACTTTGGAATATAACTTATATTCTGGAAAACAGTGTACTGACATTACTGAAACAAAAATAAATTAAGGCTAAATAGCAATATAAAAAAAAACTAAAGCACATAACACATGACAAAAACACGACAAAATTACTAAAAATTACACCAAATACACCAAATAATGTTCTTTTTAGCAGCATCATATGACCCCTTTAAAATTAAAAAATAAAAGCAAAAGCTAACTCATAATATCAACAAGTACTATAGTAGTTTATTTAAATGATACTAAAATAAAAGTGGTCTTAAAAACAAATTCTAATTATTTTTTATTTTTTAATAATTAATTATTATTTTTTAATTTCTAAATTAATATTCTTTTTGGGGGAGCATGAAGGCAGAAATGTCAACAGCTGGTAATAGAAATGTCCTAAAATCATAATCAATTTATTGATTATATTAAGTATTATGTACTTTGGCAGAATTACATAATACATGCACTTTTACAAGTAGTTTGAACTGAAATGTGTGTTGGCAGTGTGTGTACACAACCACCCTATAATGATAAAAATCCACCCAGTTTTTTTTTGTTAATCTACAAAATTTTTTACCCCTTTCTCAAATCGAGCCAATCTCAGATGTCTGTCTGTGTGACGTCACACAGACAGGCCCCTCCCACGATAGTTTGATTGACAGTGGCGTTTCAGCACAGACTGGACTGGTGTCTTACCTTAGACCCGGCCCCGAGTGAGCCGTCATCAGTCCGCCATTGTTTCACCGCCAGAGCAGATGTAGACAAGAATGACTCCTAAGCGATTGAGGTCTTCTGTTGTTGGATGTAATAATGCATAGCAGTTGTCGTTTACTCCCGACAACTGAGCCACTGAAGGCAGTGGATTATGTTTGTTTTTGAAGGGAATGCGCCCCTGATCTACATAAATGCGTCTATGTTCGCGCGAACCATTCGTGATCCAGCTTCACCTACAGAAGAAGTGAGTGTAAGGTTTTTTTTAACAAATCTTTGCAAATCGCCTTTCCTAATAATGTGCTAATTAGCCAGTTTCACGATGAATGCAGCTAAAGTAAACAGTCTCTCTGAGAGCAGCTGGGAAGAGAGGGGCGGGGTAGGCAGAGCTCATTAACATTTAAAGGAAAATGCTACAAATCTGCATGCTCTGAAAAGAGCTGTTTTTG
>NW_015506204.1:34588-41444 GCF_001515645.1 Sinocyclocheilus grahami | reverse complement strand
TGTGTTTGATTAGGGTTGGAGCTAAACTCTGCAGGACACCGGCCCTCCAGGACCGAGTGTGGGCACCCCTGCCCTAAAGAATCATATCAACTTGTGGAAAATGGGCATCCTATGACCCCTTAAATTTTTTTTTTACAAAACTGCTGCACAGTGCTCACTTGTTAACATTTGAAAAACATTTTTCATTTATACCTAAAGTTTTTAAAACTTTTCGAAAGCAACATAAATACGAATAGTTCATTTCTAAGATCTTGTCACTTGAGTTTTAAACTAGATTTTTAAAAGACAGTCGGACTCGTAACCCAAAGGTTGCTGGTTCGAGTCTCTATACTGGCAGGGATTGTCGGTGGGGGGAGTGAATAACCAGTGCTCTCTTCCACCTTCAATACCACGATTGAGGTGAGACCCTTGAGCAAGGCACCGAACCCCCGACTGCTCTCCGGGCACCACAGCAAAAATGGCTGCCCACTGCTCCGGGTGTGTGTTCGCATTGTGTGTGTGTGTTCACAACTCACTGCTGTGTGTGTGTGCGCACTCGGATGGGTTAAATGCAGAGCACAAATTCCGAGTATGGGACACCTTACTTGACCACATGTCCTTTCCTTTCCTCTTATTTATTGTGGACCCTATTATTTGAGGTTGACTTGTGTGCCATTGCTTCCTTTCTCAGGCTCATAGCAATGTGTTCTCAGTGGTGAACCCATTAGCGTCCAGCATAACATCAAGCATCACGTCCAGCTTGGCCTCAAGTATCGGATCTGAAAGTTCATCACCCACCACTTTATCAACCATGAATGCAAAAGCCACGCCTTTCTATCCAGGCAGCAATACTGTGGAGTCAGTAATAGGTAAGTCCTTTGCAGCACTCTTTCATCTTAGAGCTGTCCAGCCAAACGCTATATCCAAGGGTAAAAGTACATGAGACAGACTCAGCCCAGATAAGACAGTGCAGTTAAATGCAGAGCGTTTAGTGAAGTTAAAGCTGTATTTGCGGTAGTGCATTAGCCATAAGACAAGTGAGTCCACTAAAACTCACCAGCAGCAGTGACTAAATGGATGGTAAGTGCTTTTGCCTTTGCGCTAATTTAAGTAAAAAATAGGACTATTGCCCAAAAGCAGCCTTTGATGTATGGTTATTATAGACTGTCAGTATATATGAACTGAAATTAATTATATGTTGCAGGATGAATAACTGAATGATCAAGCCTTTTATCACTTCAAGTTTTTCTATTGAAGTTTAACAAAACATCAAGAGCTGTATGTAACATTGTCTCTTTAAGTAGCTTGTGTTTTGTATCCACGCCGCAAAGATATTGAATCGCACACTACTTTTCTTGCTCTTAGGATCTGCACTTGACCTGAATTTTAGTGACATCAATGTTGCCTCCCTTGACAAAGAGCTAGAGGACCAAGACAACAATGGCCTTGGTTTAACAAGTAAGACTTTATTGTTGTAGTTGTACTTTTGTGTTATCTTGTGCTAGGTATAGGATGCAGTTAATGTTCAAACTCTTTTTTTTTTCTTTCTTTTTTTTTCCCCCATAGGTCAGAGGTTATTAGGAGGCTCTGCTCCTGTCAATATTCCTGGCTCTCTGGCTCGGTCTTCCTCTCTGCATTCCTCATCGTCTCTATCTGCCTCCCCGCTCAGCTCTCTGTCTCAATCCCTGTCCCAGTCTCTCCTCACTGGAAATTTTTTTTTTACAAAACTGCTGCACAGTGCTCACTTGTTAACATTTGAAAAACATTTTTCATTTATACCTAAAGTTTTTAAAACTTTTCGAAAGCAACATAAATACGAATAGTTCATTTCTAAGATCTTGTCACTTGAGTTTTAAACTAGATTTTTAAAAGACAGTCGGACTCGTAACCCAAAGGTTGCTGGTTCGAGTCTCTATACTGGCAGGGATTGTCGGTGGGGGGAGTGAATAACCAGTGCTCTCTTCCACCTTCAATACCACGATTGAGGTGAGACCCTTGAGCAAGGCACCGAACCCCCGACTGCTCTCCGGGCACCACAGCAAAAATGGCTGCCCACTGCTCCGGGTGTGTGTTCGCATTGTGTGTGTGTGTTCACAACTCACTGCTGTGTGTGTGTGCGCACTCGGATGGGTTAAATGCAGAGCACAAATTCCGAGTATGGGACACCTTACTTGACCACATGTCCTTTCCTTTCCTCTTATTTATTGTGGACCCTATTATTTGAGGTTGACTTGTGTGCCATTGCTTCCTTTCTCAGGCTCATAGCAATGTGTTCTCAGTGGTGAACCCATTAGCGTCCAGCATAACATCAAGCATCACGTCCAGCTTGGCCTCAAGTATCGGATCTGAAAGTTCATCACCCACCACTTTATCAACCATGAATGCAAAAGCCACGCCTTTCTATCCAGGCAGCAATACTGTGGAGTCAGTAATAGGTAAGTCCTTTGCAGCACTCTTTCATCTTAGAGCTGTCCAGCCAAACGCTATATCCAAGGGTAAAAGTACATGAGACAGACTCAGCCCAGATAAGACAGTGCAGTTAAATGCAGAGCGTTTAGTGAAGTTAAAGCTGTATTTGCGGTAGTGCATTAGCCATAAGACAAGTGAGTCCACTAAAACTCACCAGCAGCAGTGACTAAATGGATGGTAAGTGCTTTTGCCTTTGCGCTAATTTAAGTAAAAAATAGGACTATTGCCCAAAAGCAGCCTTTGATGTATGGTTATTATAGACTGTCAGTATATATGAACTGAAATTAATTATATGTTGCAGGATGAATAACTGAATGATCAAGCCTTTTATCACTTCAAGTTTTTCTATTGAAGTTTAACAAAACATCAAGAGCTGTATGTAACATTGTCTCTTTAAGTAGCTTGTGTTTTGTATCCACGCCGCAAAGATATTGAATCGCACACTACTTTTCTTGCTCTTAGGATCTGCACTTGACCTGAATTTTAGTGACATCAATGTTGCCTCCCTTGACAAAGAGCTAGAGGACCAAGACAACAATGGCCTTGGTTTAACAAGTAAGACTTTATTGTTGTAGTTGTACTTTTGTGTTATCTTGTACTAGGTATAGGATGCAGTTAATGTTCAAACTCTTTTTTTTTCCCCCATAGGTCAGAGGTTATTAGGAGGCTCTGCTCCTGTCAATATTCCTGGCTCTCTGGCTCGGTCTTCCTCTCTGCATTCCTCATCGTCTCTATCTGCCTCCCCGCTCAGCTCTCTGTCTCAATCCCTGTCCCAGTCTCTCCTCACTGGAATGGCCTCCCAGCAGACCCAGCCACAGGCACCACGTGTTAAAACCGAGCATGGCCTTCTAGGAACACCCACATCTACGCATAACTCCTTAGGTGAGAATTACTTTCCCAAACTTTATATCACAATTGCAGTCTTATGAATATTTGGGTTAATGTCATAATGTTTTGGCTTAGGTCTGAATGGCGGGGCAGGGGGAATATGGGACTTTATGAGTGGCAGCTTCTCTCCTAGCCCGTCTCCAGTGTTCAGCAGCCTTACTTCCAGCACGGTCGGCTCCAGCAGTGCAGACATCGGCCGGCTCCTCCGAGAACTGGATGAAGCCAAGCGTAAGATAAAGCAATGGGAGGAGGCCTGGCACCAAATCAAACAGGTCAGATGTGCTCGCTTGCTTTTATGGGCCTCATAAGATGAGTGATGCTTACAAACAAATGCTTTTGTCAAATAGCCATTTAGTTTGTCCTGTAGGTCATCTCTGAGAGATTCATGCCTAGTTTTATTGTAGAAAACAGAGGCTGACACTGCTTTACTTTGCTTATTGAAGCTGTTATCTTACAGGGACACTTTAAGCTATAGAGCATTGTGGTGATCCCCTGACTCCCTCAAAAAGAAGCCAATAGGAATTTTCCATTGGCTGTTGGGTTATTGCGGAAATTAAGCTTTGTGGCCAGCAGAAGTTTATGATTCTTACACGTTTTCTTCATCATGATAATCTTCACAAATGAACACAACTTTTATTAATTTTGGAGCCTCAATAGAATCTCCAGAAGCTTATCGTAGACAATAAATTAACTTCATCACAGTTGCATGACTTTAACATTACCACCAGTTTTCAACTATCTTCTGAATCTTTTATTTAAAAAAAAATATATATATTTATTTAAAATAAAAGTTTATTTATTTAAACTTTTCTCTGAAAGTTTAAATTAGAATAGGTTGCACGAGTGTGATTATAAACATAATGATGCTGTGAAAGTGCACTAGTGAGTAGACGAGTTTACCTATTTGGTGTGATGACATTTAATGTCCCAGATAACGTCTGGAGTCCCATTTAGCCACCTGTTAGCAACTGCATTTTTCAAGACAAGTTATCTCGTGTTTAACCACAGACCTTATTTCAGGCATTTAATAAAAAAAATAAATAAAAACTTTTTTTGAATTGCTAACTCGTTTCCAGGTTTTGGCCTACAAAGATACATCATCCCTGCAGCACTATTGTTCTTTAGCTTTGAAGTTTGAAAAAAAAAAACCCCCCGGAAGGTGTAGAAGCAGTTTAGTTATTGTCATCAGAAGGAACGTCTTATTAAAACACATCTCTCACAGGCCTGCGAAGCGTGGCAGAAAGATGCTCATGAAGCGAAGGAGCAAGCTAAATCAGCAGAGGCGGAGCGGCAGCTGGCGGAGCAGAAGCGGGAGGACACCGAGCGCAAGCTGAAGGAACTGCAAGGAGACTTTAAAATTTTGTGTCACTCCCCCAACACGCCCCTCCTGCGCAGCTACGGCGAGCTGGACCAGCTCCCCCTGCCAAAGCTCCGCTCCATCCAGAGCCAGCTGCGCTCTGACCTAGACCTCATAGACGGGGTAAGAACGACCAGGTCCCAACACACATACGTCACCATGTCACATTTACACACACTCTAAGTAGACCGTCGTACTCTTCTCGTCAAATAGACGTAAGCATGGCTTACAGGGGAAGAGTAGGCAACGAGGTTTAACATCCACATGAGTCAGTCAGTCATGCATGACGCACTGCATTGAATCTGTCAAAGTGTGACTGATGTTAACTCTTCTCTTTCTCAACACAGGTAATATATCAGCTTCAGTCAAAGAAATGTATAGTTTGCCAAAAGCATGATCGTTCCATTGTCCTGCAGCCTTGCCAACATTATGTACTTTGTCAGAACTGTGCGTCTGGTAAAACAGAATGTCCTTACTGTAAGATGAAAATATTGAAGTGGTGATGTACAGCTATCCAAGGTACTATTTAATGATTTAGCCCTTTGAAGAACTACTAATACATATTATTATTATTATTATTATTATGCTTACAGTTTCTAAATAGCATTTTTTTGTGTGTTTCAGTATTTCATATAGTGATTCTATTGATTCGTTTTATTAGAATCTAATAAGTGGTGTTTGACTGATACAAATCAAGTACTTAAATGCAATACCTGTTTTGTACACACTAGGTTATCCATTTTCATAAAGCATTTAACTATTTCCCTTGGTTATTGCTTTTGGCATTTATAGTCAGTTGGCCCTGATTTGACTGTTAGCAACAAAATCATCGGCCCAACGCCATTATTCTTACTAGCTGTGTGAAGAGGATTCGTTTCTTGTTAAGCACTTTGTTGACTTGGAAATTTGTCTGAGGGTATATATTTTTTCTTTTAGAAATTTTGCTTTAAGCTGCTTTGCAGTTTTTTTGTTTTCTTAGATTCATTTAAATTCTTAGATTTATATTTTCCCAAATATGCTAAAGTATGAAGCTTTTGTGTGTACTGTGAAACATAATAGAATATTTCATTTTTCTTACTGTTAAATCATGGCATAGTGTATATATCTTGTTAGTTTTCATATAAAATAGTACTAAATAGTAGTTAATACTTTCATTGTTACTTAAATTTTTCAATCAAATAAGTGCAAACTTTGAATGCATTTTAGGCATAACCAGCAGCTGTAATATCAGTAAGGCACATACTGTATGCTAAGGCATTTAGTAAATGGATTTCTCCATCTTATAGTGACTATTTAGATACATTATGTAGTTGTTAGATGAGCACATGTGTTCTGAAGTCCTCAGCAACAGTAATTTTTTAGTTTTTTGGACTTTAGCCTTTCAGATATGTTAGAACATGTATCTGATTCCTGGCCACTCCCTCTTAAGTGCCTTGCCTTAAAACCATTTGAAGCATCTGTGAAGAGTTTAGGATTGTAGTAGAAAACCCATAGCTTGTGCAAATTTCTTCAAAGTATGTATTTTTCAGTAGTACCATATTATCGGAGCATTTAGCGGCCCAATTCAGTCCTAAAGTATTTCCGAGAGACTTCACCCTGGTCGGTGCCTGAGCTCTGAGGTTCAGCTGAAGAATCGATCCTTTTCCTTCAATAACGATGGTGCTTTTTGGGTGCAGCTTCATTATCCTTCGAAATGTTGAATCATCCTTGATTTAAATGTGTAGGGATATTCAAATCAGGAAATGTGTGTTTCTTTGATGGCAAAAACTAAACTGGCTTAGTACATTTCTGTTTATTGAAATGTGTAGAATTGTAGTGCTCTGTAGAGTTTACAGACTCATTGGTGTTTTTCGTATCCAAATTCGACAGTGTAATGTGCTTAGGTAATCTAATTGAAATGACCTGCTACTGTGTTATCTGAAACATTTTCTTTTCTTGTTCCTTTCATATTTACTGCAACGAGTTTGTGCGGTAAATTGTCAGGTACACAAAGGTGCAAGTTCTTTTGAAATCGGGATTAACCGTTTACTTCAAAAGGGATGGTTATTGAGGATCTAATTGTCCAGACCCTCGTATTTTCTTTAAGCTTCACGAGGTAAAGACTGTGTGTGTGTGTGTGTGTGTGTGTATATGTGTGTGTGTGTGTGTGTGTGTGTATATATA
>NW_015506204.1:0-34422 GCF_001515645.1 Sinocyclocheilus grahami | reverse complement strand
ATATATATATATGTATATATATATATATATATATATATATATATATATATATGTATATGTGATTTCTCCTCTGCTGTCTTTCTTGCGTTCGTATCTTAATCCACAAAGTCTGTATGTAGCTGATGTTCTTAACATTTGGACTGATTTGTCACTGCATGTGTCAGTGTGTAACTTTTGTTAACCAGCTGAAGCTCTAAATCACACTGCCAAATGTGTTTGTGTTGAGCAGACGTATCCAGTTGTTGGTCAGGCATCACAGTCGAGTATTCAAAAATATTTTTGTGCTGTGCTTCAAACGCATTTACTTTGTGCTTATCTTTTCTAGTCCGATTAGCAAAGACGTGTTCCTTTCCGTACGATGGGTGACATAGATAGGTTGAAATGGATCAAAGCAGCTCGGGGTATTGTGATGTTTCCAACACTCAAGTGTTCAAGAGCTTTGTGGACATGTCACTTTGTTGAGGGATTAGTTCCTTTGTTTGGTTACTGGACCATAACGTAGGTCCAGTAAATAATTAACTATAAAATGTGGTTGAAATATATGACATTTCACACAGCATTTATTTCTCAAATAAAGTGTTCGGTCAAATCAAATGTGGACTTTACTCAAATGAACCAAAGTGGAATTGTAGTTTATACTTGTTTCAAAGTTCAACTGAAGTGGTGTACAATTACGATGTCAGTTTTTCAATGTTTAATTTGACAGGACAACTATGCCAACTGCTTTTACTGACAATATTAATGGACTGAATGCCCATTTTTGTAGTTTCTACCAAAGACCTTTACTATTCTTTGTTCTCTCTTCAGTTTTATAACTGCAATTTCATTTTAACATTCTGAGGAAATAGTTAGAAATATGACCAAATCTAGTACCTTATTTACATATGTGCATTCAAAAAATCCTAATGAATCACAAATCTTTATGAACTGAATATAAAGATTGTTTGTTTTTTCTCTCTTCAATTTCTCAGTGAAAACGGTAACATAGTATTGAATTGGCTGTAATCTACAGTGAAGGAATGTCATAGAAATGAATGGATATTTGTGTTAATATTCTTAAGTGGCCATATGGATTAGTGCTTATTTGAAGTATATATTATTTCTTTTTATACTACTAGTACTTATTCGTACAATTCTGAAATCAGTTTTGAAACATTAGTTGTTGTGCACTACATGTATGCTGTCAGGAATTTAAAAGAGTACTCGGCCCGTAAGGTGCTTTTTTTTAGTTTCCATTTGACTGGTGTTTGTTTATCTGGCTGTTTAGTTGGGATTCTTAAGAATTTGGATATGAAAGAAGAAATCTTCTAACTTATTTTTTATTTTTTTGTTTTAACCTTGAAGTGTATTATTGTATTGTCAAATGTTGTCTACCATGGCTGTGTAGAACATAATTTGATTGTGATGTAAAATGTTCATGCAAGTTGAAATGGCTGAGACAGACAGTGGGTTACATTTATGAAAACTGTTCAAGTATCTACATTTCCTAGCCTTAAACCTCACTTTTTGACCTAGTTAAGTTTGCCATTTATAGTAATAAATAAGAAAATAAATAACTGTTCACAAGAATAAAAAAAGAGAAAAACATAGGCCTGCACTTAAATGTCTGATTTACAATCAGTCATTCTGCTTGATAATATTCTTGAGTCTTGTAAGGATCGAGTCTCTTTGGAACAAATTTGTGCCTTTAATCAAAACACATTGAAAGTATTTTTGATTGAAAAAATGGATAATTCCAGTTTAGGAAATGAGCCGAGTTTTAGTGCCTTGGGATATTTTAATCTGTATTTCTCGATGCACGAGAGTCCTTTCATAGACTTTTTACAGACCAGTCACAAGTGTATTAACTACTCTGCCATGCCTTTGAACATTTCAGTTTGAGTAATAAGTGATTATTCTGATAGACACATTTATTGATATTGAAAAGTCAGCATGATGATGCATGTACACAGTGTCTACTGTCAGAGTAACAGTTAAGGTGTTTTGCAATGGTATTCTTTACCAAGGGTGTGTTAAAAGTAGCAGCTCATCTGAAGCGTTCATGAAGGTTGAATGACAAAATTAAAGTGGAATTGTTATAAAAACGAGTTATTTTGAGTTTGGGCTTCCATCTGATTTTGTGTGTCAATGGTTTGCTTAACAGTGATTTTCTGTACAAAATCTATACTAATGGCAGATCGTAATCATTTAGTCCCATAAATCTGAACCACACACACAAAAAGCCCCCTGTCTGCATCAGCCATTTTAATACCAACTGTAATCTTTAACAAAAATGACCATTTAATGTTGATGTAAGACCAGGCATCTGTAATTAAAGAAGCACCAAGGAATCGTTTGTTTAGCAATGTGTAAATTAATGTATTGGAAATGTACCATAATGCTCTGCAGTGGAAATAAGCGTTTCTTTCTTTCTTTTTGCATTCTTGTGGATTTTGCTTTTATTCATTTGTTTGTTTTTCTAATTTTGTTCTCTATCAGTAGTGTGATTTATTGAACCTAAGGATTTATGCAATCTTGTATATACATATTACATATGAAACTGGTTAAATTTAGCAAACTAGCCAGGGGGGAAATACCCATTACAATAGTAAACTTTTGTAAGAGGATAAAATAATAATAATAAAAGCCAGAATTTTTGGAACCACTGTTCCCTATAATTAATGTTACGGTTAATCGAACATTAAATCCCTGAATATTGAATGTACCATTCAAATTAGATATAAAATGGGTCACTGGAATAGCATAGAGAACAGTTAATCTATAATGATGTAGCACTAGTTTTGATAATTGCGATACATTACAAATAAATGTATAAGTTAAACACAATTGCAGTTTTCAAGTTTGTGTATTTGATGGAAATATGAGATGTATTTTTCTCAGGGTTTTACAGGAGAACTGTAGAATAGAGAGAGATGTCCAATTTTCAAAGGAAACTGCAACTCACAGATTTATTAGCTCAAAAGTCAAAATGAGGAAATCATTTATATTGAAAGGAAGAAACATATCCCTTATTTTGGTACAGTATGCGTCAATATATAGAACAGCTTATATTCTAATCAGTGTTGAAATACTATACAATTTGCTGTCAATATAATACTTTGTGTATGTGTTGTCAACACAAGACCTTAAACCATTTACTGGGAGTTATGTGTTTAAGTTATGGAGGCTTCTTTATGGAATAGTTGTACGTTTTGATGACGTGTAAGGCCAGAGAGGCTTTTCTTCACTAGAATTACTTAAGATGGTATTATTTATAATGCATAGTCTTTCTCTTGTAGTGTATCATTTAAAATTGTTAACACTTGTCTACACTACAGCAGTTATGCAATGGTTTACAGAATTCATGGAATTATTTTTGTCATCTTGGGAATTAAATAATTTTTGATCTTTAACTCGCCTTGAGTGTTTTGTCGTCTTCTTTCCCTCATGTACTTATAAATCATCAGTTACAGAGTAGACTAAAAACAGTTTGTGTTTTTGTGCAAGTTAGATTCAAATTCAGCAATTAAAAAGTATTATTCTTGAATAAATGCTACTTTGGAACACTACACTGTTTTTGTGCACTAGTAAGATTAAGACAGTCTTTTAATTTCCGTGTAAAAACATGCCAGTAATGTCTGTAATCACATTCATGTGAAAATATAGAAAGCTACATATTTAGCACTGGGTACCTATTATGGAATAACTCCTGGTTATGGTGGTGCTACGCGGTGATGACTGTCAAGACAGAGATCATCAAACAGGTAACACAGCAATTTCACTGCCTGCAGATACAGAAAAATAAGGTACACTTAGAAAAATAAAGGTTCTTTATTGGCATTGATGGTTCAATGAAAAACCTTTAACATCCATGTAAACTTTTCATTAAACAAAAGTGAAAGGTTCTTTAGATTATTAAAATGTTCTTCACACTAAGAACTGTTTCTTTGCAAACTTTGGGTTCTTTGGGGAGCCAAACATGGTTCTAGGGCATCACAGCAAAACGTCATTTGGCAACCTTTATTTTTAAATGTGTAAGCTAAATTTTATTGTACTCACCCCACTTTCAGAGTTTGGGTAAAGAAGTTTCATTGTAACTCTCTTAAAGTCAGGTCTCTCTCTGCAAATGCTACAGAAGACGACAAACAGAATAGAGTTACATATGGTTTGTACTATAGACTGCTGTAACCTTTTACTTCCAATTCAACTCAGCTTGTACCTCTTGAGAATGATATCGAAACATGTGATGGCATTGTCTGCTTGCAAAGCAATGATAAGGCAGGGGAGTTATGCAATGGTTTACAGAATTCATGGAATTATTTTTGTCATCTTGGGAATTAAATAATTTTTGATCTTTAACTCGCCTTGAGTGTTTTGTCGTCTTCTTTCCCTCATGTACTTATAAATCATCAGTTACAGAGTAGACTAAAAACAGTTTGTGTTTTTGTGCAAGTTAGATTCAAATTCAGCAATTAAAAAGTATTATTCTTGAATAAATGCTACTTTGGAACACTACACTGTTTTTGTGCACTAGTAAGATTAAGACAGTCTTTTAATTTCCGTGTAAAAACATGCCAGTAATGTCTGTAATCACATTCATGTGAAAATATAGAAAGCTACATATTTAGCACTGGGTACCTATTATGGAATAACTCCTGGTTATGGTGGTGCTACGCGGTGATGACTGTCAAGACAGAGATCATCAAACAGGTAACACAGCAATTTCACTGCCTGCAGATACAGAAAAATAAGGTACACTTAGAAAAATAAAGGTTCTTTATTGGCATTGATGGTTCAATGAAAAACCTTTAACATCCATGTAAACTTTTCATTAAACAAAAGTGAAAGGTTCTTTAGATTATTAAAATGTTCTTCACACTAAGAACTGTTTCTTTGCAAACTTTGGGGAGCCAAAAATGGTTCTAGGGCATCACAGCAAAACGTCATTTGGCAACCTTTATTTTTAAATGTGTAAGCTAAATTTTATTGTACTCACCCCACTTTCAGAGTTTGGGTAAAGAAGTTTCATTGTAACTCTCTTAAAGTCAGGTCTCTCTCTGCAAATGCTACAGAAGACGACAAACAGAATAGAGTTACATATGGTTTGTACTATAGACTGCTGTAACCTTTTACTTCCAATTCAACTCAGCTTGTACCTCTTGAGAATGATATCGAAACATGTGATGGCATTGTCTGCTTGCAAAGCAATGATAAGGCAGGGGCCCTCACATAGAAGTGCTTCACCAGCAGAGGACCTCAGTAACTTGCATATGCGCTGCTTTTGTTTCTCATCTGGTGTGCAGAGCCTTCCAGCCACTAGGTGGCAGCCTGTCCTAAGCAACCTCTGCAGTAGCTCTGAGTAGAGAGGAGGCTGATTCTGCTGCAGGAGGTTGGAAGGTATCAGCAGGCAGGTGGTCTGACAAAGAGCACTGCAGACCAAAGGCCCTACTTGCACCAAATCACAAATAAATAACAACGGTTCCCATCCTCCTTACAAAGGTCAATCGCAGCTAGTAAAACATCAACATGACTGTTTATGTTTGTGTCATTGGTTCAGTTTTGTGCTGTGTTGATAGAGGGGTGAGGAAGTGGAAGAATGCCTTGCCTTGACTGAATCCTGAACAAAATTGGTCTTTGTATACGGTTCTAAGGGTGTGCAGCTGTTCACGATCCAAACTAGCTTCAGGATCTGAATGCAAGCAGGATATCTGAAATAATACATAAGAGATGTTTATAACACCAATGTATCAACATACTTGTAGGGGGAGGAAAGACAAGTTTCAATACCTGCTCATGTCTCATAACTGAAGTTTCATTGCAGCACACACCCTCTGGAAATACCAGTTGTAGGTCTTCTACAGCCTTTCGATACGATGGAGATCCTGTACGAGAACGTACACATATTGTCAGTAAGCTTTGGCCAGATTTTTGTTTATTTTTGTCAGAGTGCTGACCATAGATTCCATTGTGCAGCCTGTCAGAGCCATACTGGGCCCTCCATAGGGTCTGATCTATGGTACGGGCTTCAACAGGATCCTCAGGGCCCATCAGCTCCAACAACTTCTTTACTGCATTCACTCTCAGTAAACCCAAAGCCAGCGAGGGGCCCGATCTCAAGTACTTCAACTCCAGCTCCTCAATGGGATCCTGGATATTAAATAGGCATAAGACAAATGGTTTCTTATATTACACACTCGAGCTATAATTTTAGTTAATGTTCTCTAGATATATTCCCTTGTAAAAAATAAAAAAAGTGCACTTTATTGTATAGCATGTGCTCCTGTAGTGTACTTTAAATATTAAAAAGTATACTTAAACTATTTGCAGTTGATTATAATACTAATGAAATAAAAGACCACTTAAGTGTACTTAAAGAGGGTACACCACGTAATCTTTTAAAAAGTGCACTTTGTAATGTCAAATTAAGTTTTACTTTAAAGAACGTTTTAATAATATTTTGTCATGCTTAAAGCCAGCGGGGAAAAGAAGTACATTTATTTTGATGTACAAGAGTTTACAAAAATTACATTATGGCATGTCAGTATATTCGGCAGTACAATTATTTCCATGACAAATAGAAGTTATTATGATTTGATAATAATTCTATATATGAAGTCCTACTCAAGTAGGTCAAAAATCACACTACATTTAAGCAATTTGTCTTTGTACTATAACCACTGATCTATAATAGAGAATAGTCATACATATAGATCAGTGACTAACACATTTTCACTTAATTGCAATTGACATGAATTAAGGGTTCGAAAACATTACATTCAGTTTGCGGTTACGTATATTATTTCCTTAAGTACTCTTTAAAGTATGCTAAAATGTACTTCTTTTTCACAAAGGTCTAAATTTAAAAAAATTTTTTTTAGATTATTTGTTCTTTTTATAATACTTAAAAAGAGGAGGACAGAGAGACCTTTTGCTCTGATGGATGTGTCAGTGCATTTGCCATGCTCAAGTCCAGCAGAAGCACACGTAAGCCCACTAAAGTATATCCTTTCTGTTTGATTACGGTGAGAATTTTACCAAAGCGATGTCTCCAGGCTCCAGGCTTAAACAGAGCTAGAGTCAAAAGTGGCTCTGGGCCTGTAGAGTACAGAGGGAGGAAGTTGAGAGAAAAGGCCATGAAAGACAGTTCAGAAAACAACATGTTCTGAGAAGACATCACTTACCCACTGTCATGTAACTGTAAAGCCACTGACTTCTTAGACCTGAGGGTTGTCGGAGATTGACAGTCAGTTCCCAGAGTGCATAGCGGGCAAAATATATTTTGGCTTGTTTCTGTACATACCAGGAGTGTCAATGTGATGAGGCGGTAAGAATTTCAATGATGGACGACTACTGTGATCTGAAGACATTTTGAATTAAGTAAACCGCTTTTGACACAAAAGTAAAAAGATCATCCTTACAAAACTGGTATTATCTACTTTAATCCTCACCAGGGACCAATTCTGCCTCCGAGAAGAAGAGGCAGGTCTGTCTGAAAGCTGTCTCAGGTGTGGGGGACATCAATACATGCAGGTTTCCTGGGTAATTTTGTGGTAAAAGTCTACGTAGGGTGACAAATGCCCTCACCCTCCTCAACCCTAAGACCAGGGCAGGAGTGGATGTCAAGCTCTGCACACTGCTCTGCCAGTCTTTTTCTCCGATCTCAAACGGGCTCAACTCTTGCGCCTGCTGCTGAGACAGCTTGGGCTCCCACTTTAGTGCAAGCAACTCAAATCCTTCTTGTCCTGTTTATACAAGACAAGGTAGATTTGGTTCTGTAACTTCGTGATTTACTCAACCAAGTATACAGGTACATTTGTGATGGTACAGTTTTAGGTCAGGAATGCTCCAATGCTAGTTATCCTAAAGAACTTGATTAGTTCATTCAAAGCTAAACTCTGCTGGAAGGTGGGACTCCGGGAGCAGGATTGTACACCTCTGTTTTAGGTGAATGCCATGTACCTGCTGAATCTCCACTGAGAACCTTCTGAAGAAAGTCCATTTCTTTCTCCACAATGTTTTGACCAGTTAGTGTGAGAATCACCACCTGCTCTGCATCTGGACAAGAGGGATATGTGTGTTTGGACAAGACCATGTGGCTACACTCCGGCACTGTCCACATGCACCCACCTGTAGGACATATAAATGTCAAAAAAGCTCAGATGGTATGTGGACAAATCATGAAAATGCAAAATAATGTATATACCCAGAACATTGTGGTGGGTTTTAGAGTAGGGTACAGTGTGAAAGCAGACATTTGGACCCGGAACATCTGTGAATCTTGAACGAATCGATCCAATAAGGCCTTGTGCAGCAAGCTCATTCATCAAACCTTCATCAGGCAAAGACACAGGACACTTAATGCTTGGAGAACTTCTGTACAGCTTCACATACAGTAAATGGCTGGCACGATGTATGCTATCCGGATGCTCTACCTATCGGCAGTCTGGAACAGTGTCTAACTGCACTTTCTCTCCTCATGAGCAGCATCAGGCAGTGAGAGGACAGCTCAACCTGTTCTCCAGCCAGAAACACTGTGGGAGCGTGACAGAACGCTGCTACCTAACGGAGACAGACAGCATTTCCAGACAAATGCAATCAGCATCAATGTCATGGTAGTGGCCCACTCAGTTTCAATAAATCTCTGTACATGTACAGGCTCACTGTTGGGTTTATTCACCTGCTTTGCGGTGAGTCCCAGAGATTGAGCTTGTTTCCTGGAGATCTGCGCTCTTTGAAGTCCCAATAGACTGAAGCCTGTTTTTGCACATGCAGATAGTATATAGCTGTAACAGCGTGGTCCAACCACAGGAGACACAAGGAGAAAGATATCCGCTGTAAGGGGGCAAAGGCAAAGGGGTAGAAAGTTTGACTTATTAGATGTTAGACACTTTTAAAATAACATATACACATTTATTCTCTAGTCACCTTTCACTGTGGCACATAAACTTGCTGGAGAAGAGGACATAACTCCTTTGTTACCAGAGTCCTGGATCCTGTTAACAGAGTCAGAAGGTAGTTCAAAGTAATAGTTCACCAAAAAAGTCATAATTTACTCATGTTGTTCCAAACTTGTATGAATTTGTTTTTTATATGAAACACAAAATAATAAGAAGATTTTGAAGATTCTTTCAAATGACGAACTTCTGAAGCAAGATGATCACTTTTGATGATGGAATTTGAAATTATGTAATCTGTTGATTAATGTTTTGATTTGAGAGTGAATAAAGGCTTACATTTCAATCTGTTCATCAAATAAAATGACTGTGTCACTTCAAAAGACCTAGAACATACCTGTTGAATTTTATGGATTATTTCATGGTTGTTTGGCTCCCATTGACTTTAATAATATGGACAAAAGCAGCTGAAAGGTTCTTTGGATATCTTCTTTGTATTTCGTATTTGAAGACAATCGTACATGTTTGGAATGAGGGTGAGTAAACAATGACCCAAATTTGGGAATTATTACAATACATAGGAATACTAACGTTGACAGGCTGTTATTTGCTATTCTACCACCAAACCACAAGCAGAGCCCCAGATGCACAAGACTGGCAAGACGGGGTGAGTAGAGTAGGGGCTGGTCTTGACTGTGACCGTACAGGGCGTTGATGGATGCCGGATCTGTCCGCCTTGCCAGCTGGGGGTCTGATGGCCCTGTGATCTCCTGCCACACTGAGTTAGCGTGAGGACCCCGGAAAGCCATGATGAGCACTGGCTGATGAGAATGTTCCCCTTCATGCATAACTGACTTGCTGACTAGAAGACAGGATATGGATTAACCCATGCAATTTGTATACATGTTGTGTAATTATGGTGGGAGATAATATGTACCTGCAAAGTTTGTCAGGAGGTCTTGGGGCGGATAGAGGAAGCGGATACCACATACATCTAGACTTGATCTCCACATAAGCTCAAGTGTGTGATGCACTGCCAATGGGTTAAGAAACAGTGCACTGCCTATCAGGGAATTATTACAATACATAGGAATACTAACGTTGACAGGCTGTTATTTGCTATTCTACCACCAAACCACAAGCAGAGCCCCAGATGCACAAGACTGGCAAGACGGGGTGAGTAGAGTAGGGGCTGGTCTTGACTGTGACCGTACAGGGCGTTGATGGATGCCGGATCTGTCCGTCTTGCCAGCTGGGGGTCTGATGGCCCTGTGATCTCCTGCCACACTGAGTTAGCGTGAGGACCCCGGAAAGCCATGATGAGCACTGGCTGATGAGAATGTTCCCCTTCATGCATAACTGACTTGCTGACTAGAAGACAGGATACGGATTAACCCATGCAATTTGTATACATGTTGTGTAATTATGGTGGGAGATAATATGTACCTGCAAAGTTTGTCAGGAGGTCTTGGGGCGGATAGAGGAAGCGGATACCACATACATCTAGACTTGATCTCCACATAAGCTCAAGTGTGTGATGCACTGCCAATGGGTTAAGAAACAGTGCACTGCCTATCAGAACAAGTGCTGTCTGAAAACAATTAACCATAAAATGAGAAAATGTTCATTGAAAGATATAAAGGCATTTATGAAAGACTCTTTCACCTCAGTATGACACTCTTGAGAAATTGTGGCTTCTGCGCTTTGACATTTTTGATCTTCTGTTTCCAGAGTTTGCCAGTAGAAACTTGGGATCATACTAAAGACATTTTCAACAGCCTGAAACAAAGTGCTTTAAAGATTTAGACAAAAACGTCTCAATCACAGTAAACATAATGGATGCATAAGTCATATAAGACCTCTCGATTTGGGTTGACAGAGATGAAGCACTCCAGGTAGGATGAGGGCAAGTGGACATGGGTAGGATAAGCCTGTTCCTCCAGCAAATTATTAAGCTGAGGTACCCAGAAGGCAACAGTCTTCAATGGCGTCTGAGCAAAGAACTTGCAAACTCGTCTGTAAAACATGCTCTCGTCGCTTTCCACCTTCTTCATCTATGAGCATAATAATGAAAGCATTATTAAATTAGCCTAATATTTAAAAAACAAATATGTCAAGGAAAATGTGTAGAACTCACCCCGGAATTTCTACAGCCAGTTCGACAATCCTCGAGAGACATGGCACAGATGTACAAGGCCAAGCCATCTTCCTTGTAAAACTGCTGCAGCCCAGCCACCCAAAAAGGGGCATCAAGCTTGTTACCTTCTCTCCCACAGGTTTTTGGATCAGTCTATAACAGTACGTGTAACAAAAAGATGAAATGTAGCATAAAATGTCAAATATTTTTCAATGCCAAAGATGAATGTATTTCTGTACAAAATAACAGACACACCAAAGACATGAACCATGCTATGAGTGCATTGTAAACATGTGATTTGATCAAGGCTGAATCCAGTGTCTGTGTTTTTCTCTGCATTCTTCCAGCCACCACCCCAAGACTGGATAACGACACAGTCAGCAGCAAACACTCCTTCATCTGTAGATCTGGAGGTAGAGTGTTCACCGAAGAAAGGTAGGATGCTTCCTAAGGGAAGTGAGTACAGCAGTTTTACTCTAAATATGAGAACAGCGTTCAAATTATTACTTTTTTATTTTATAGATAAACAGCCAATAACTCACAGGCTCATAAAGAATATCAGTCCTCTCAGCAGCTTCCTGGCCGTTATTATTAAGATATTCAGGTCTGAATGCTTGCAAGAACTTCAGATCCTTCTGCCATCTGATTTTTTGACTGTGTTGCTCTCTGTATGCATAGTCATACAATTATTACATATGCATGTTCCTGTGAGTGAAGAAACTGTAAGTGTATTTTGTACCTTTGCTTGTTTTGAGCAGCTGGAATGTGAGAAGATGGAGTACTCTGTTTATGTTGGTCATGTTTCACAGTAGGACAGCAGACATTGACCTGCCGAATACCAGGTTCACTGCAGCTAGTTTCAGAATTATGGTTTTCCTTTATACTTTTCCCTGAAGAGTTTTTCTGCTTATTCTCAGCAAAATCTTGTGGATTTCTCCAGCTCCCAGACATCTCTAACATACTTTCTTCTGACTGTCTCATGTTTTGGAGTAATAAACTCTTCCCAGAAAATTCTCTAGAAATGAAAAATAAATGCATTATAACTTAGCTTTTAAGATGTCATGGCTTTTAAAGGAGAATATATTTCATCAGCCATTCATTATTTGGAATATAAATGTATTTTTTTCCAGATTATTGAGTTTGTAATGTATTGTAATGTACGAGGTTCTCAGCATATATTTAAAACTTGTGACATTTTCATTAATATTTTATGTTAGGATAGATGACTTTTATGTGATATTAAGAGATGTATGTGATATCTTACCTTTTCTGTCCATTTGCTCTTACATTAGACCTCTTCTTAGTGGAGCTCTTTTTCTTGTCCGGGTTTGCAGGACTTACGACACTGTTACTCTGGCTAATGACTGATTGTTTTGTTTGAAATGCATTGTTGCGCAAATCAATATATATGGTTGGAGAATCTTGATTGTGTTGTAATTGTGCTGAGGTCCCTTCAAAATCTGTCTCATTCATCAGTCGCCCAGTACATCTGGGAAAAGTCCTAAACACTTTTAACCTGCAGTACAGTAATCTGTAAATGTGAGAATATACACTACTGTTCAAAAGTTTGGGGTTTGAAAGTTCTTTTTTGTTTTTATGTTTTTTAAAGAAGTCTCTTATGCTCACCAAGACTGCATTTATTTGATCAAAAATACAGTAAAAACAGCAATATTGTGAAATATTATTGCAATTTAAACTGTTATATTTGAATGTTTTAAAATATAATTGATTCCTATGATGCAACGCTGAATTTTTAACATCATTACTCCAGTCTTCAGTGTCGCATGATCCTTCAGAAATCATTCTAATATGCTGTTTTGATGCTCAAGAAATATTTCTTATTATGATCAATGTTAAATGTTGTGCTACTTAATACTTTTGTGGAAACTGAGATACATTTTTAAGGATTCTTTGATAAATAAAAAGTGCAAAAGAACAGCATTTATTTGAAACAGAAATATTTTGTAACTCTGTAAATCTCTTTACTGTCACTTTTGATCAGTTTAATGGATCCTTACTGAATAAAAAAAAAACTGACTGACCCCAAACCTTTGAATGTTATCTAAATGTAATGTCATGTCATTTATTGTAATAGAAATGGTATAACATGACTGTACCTTAGGGATGATTCTTCTATATTATGGGTTTTCGTAGATGAAACATGTGTCTTTATTTCCATCTCATTTACTTTCTTCTCACAAAAAGCAACCAGCTGCTTCATTAAATCATTTTCATTCATTTCACTGTCATTGCCTGTAACAAACAAATTATGTTTTCCTTTTATGTTCATCTGAAATGAAATGTATGCAGCCTGAATGAGTAAACCAGTGTCTGCAATCCAACCTCTGCGTGTATCGGATTGAATTGGCTTGACAAGAGGTTTGTGTTGCTGTAGAGTCTGAAGGACTTGGCTAAGATCCCAGGTATCAAGAGGCTGTTGAGATAGTTCGTCACATGGTTTTACTGAATAGCCCTAGTCTAAAAATGTGATTAAATACAACCTAACTTACTGTCAGTGATAAAACAGGACAGAACTTGGTCTCTATCCAATCAGTCTTGTTTGCTTTTTGTTGCAAAGGCACATTGTGCTCTGTTTTATGTGGCACTTTTTCATTCAGCGATTCTTCTGTTTTGTGACCCACAGGAAGCTGAGGATTAGAGTCACCTTTTTGGCTATCATCAGTCCAGGAAGTGAATGGCTGTGATACAGATTTAAGTGACGTTAGATGCTAAGACATTGTGATCTAAGAAATTATTAAAGATGGCAAAGTTTGCTTTTTGTTGCAAAGGCACATTGTGCTCTGTTTTATGTGGCACTTTTTCATTCAGCGATTCTTCTGTTTTGTGACCCACAGGAAGCTGAGGATTAGAGTCACCTTTTTGGCTATCATCAGTCCAGGAAGTGAATGGCTGTGATACAGATTTAAGTGACGTTAGATGCTAAGACATTGTGATCTAAGAAATGATTAAAGATGGCAAACTCTCTCTCTCTCTCTCTCTCTCACACACACACATACACACACACACACACCTTGACTTTTGGACACTCCAGGTTCGTGCTGCTTCCTTTCCGCAAGTGAGTCACTGGTAGTTGCTTTAGAACTGCCATCTCTCCTTCATTGTCTGACTGTAGTGTGAAATGTGATGTTCAGCTGTGTTTATTTCAGTTAGTCCACGAGTACTTACAGCAAAGCTTGTGAGATTTAAGATAATAACTCACCTGGACCTCATTGACTTGGTCAAAAATAATCATTACGATTATAAACACTGTTAATATAACAATAATTAAAAAAAGATACCTGCAAAGGAGTATCAACACAGTAGTTTGAACTTACTGATGATAGGTCAGAGTCAAGGGATGGTATCTTTGATATAATGTCGTCTAGATGCAAATTCCTCTGCATTTCTGAATGTATTTGGCAGGTGCGTATTTTTCCTCTCAAAATACGTTACTGTAGTAAACAGCAGTTGCCTGTTGACTCTATGCAGTCTGACGTTCAAACGCCACCGAGCAAAACTGTAGTTGTCATGGCGACCGCACGCGCTGCAGACACCGTTTTGTCGACGCCGGCCTTTTTTTTTTATCGTTTCTCTGTCAGTGTCGAGTAGATGTTTTGGCGCGAAACTTGCTAATCGAATACTTGCTATTGATTTATTATTATTACTATTTTTATTATTATTATTACTATTTAAAACGAACAAATATTGTTTTTTTATGAAAATAAAATAGGATTTGTGAATGATTTATTACGTTTAAAGCTATATAAAATGTAAAAGTGAAATAAACAATGTTTGTGCGAAAATTATATGATTGTTGTGACTGATCTCGAATTCCCCTTTTGATAAAGTTTAAGAATATGAAGGAAACAACACTGTGCGAAGAGCGTAAGATAAAATATGAGACGTGATGTGTGACAAAAATACATAAATATCACTTGTGATAGTCAAGCTGTAATTTTGTCAAACTATAAAAAAAGTGTGAAAATGTTAGGCCTAGGCCTATTTATGGTTTTTAGGATACATAACATGCTATGACAAAGCAAAATAAAATAGAAATGAGGTGGAAAGACACTGGAGTGGAATGGTGTTTGTTCATGACCCTTTAGAAGAAAAAAAACGAATTCTTCAGAACTGCAATAAAGCTGGAAACCTTGTAGTTTATTTGAGTTGTTTAGGGGTAATTTGGGGGACTTCAGTAAAGTTACATTGCAATTTGAAATGATTGTAATTGTTATTTAAATCATTGTCATTGATAATTTTAGAGCATTGCTGTTCTGAAGACGTAAACAGGGAATTGACCACTGATTGTATACTCAAACCTGAAGATGTTGCTCAGCAGGTCTTTGGACTTAGAGCATGGATCAATATTATGTATCCATATTTGGGTTTGGTTTATCAGACTGAGCATTTGCACAATGTCCTTTTACATGTTTACATAGTGACCATAAACAAACAAATTTTGTTTGATTTTGAAGGAAGAGGTAGACATAAAAAACCCCCGCAGGGCAGCATAATACTTGAAATGTTATATGTAGAGTACAATTAGACAATAGACAAAGTAATATATACATATATAAATATATATTAAGAGTTCAGATGCAAAAGCATCTAAGTGCCATCTGAAATGTTCATCTAAAATTAGCATTTTTCTCAAGCTCCTATGCTTATGTTCAGTTATTTTACTTTAATAGCAATGAAAACAACCTATTCATTGCCATTAAAGTGACATTACTGAACCTGATGAAAATGCTCATCTTAGAAGAATATTTCAAACGGCACTTAGAGTCTTTTGCATCTGAACTCTTTCATAAATGTGTGTATATTTTAAATATTTTACCACCTAATAATTTTTTTTCAGTAGCCTTTATTTGAATTTATTTCCCCAAAAATATATATTTACCTGAATATATCAACATAATTGATCATCAAATAACACTGTTATTTTTACATGACTTGGATTAAGAATGAGAGCCTATCAGGCATCTTTAAGATATTTTCACAAAAGATATTTCTTGAGATAAATAAAAGTCATGAATTGAAGCTCTGACATATGGATTTGAATTATAATGACTGAATAGAAAAAGTAAAATGTGGTGAACCAGAATTAATATTTTTAGATTTAACAGTCCCGAAAATGTTCACTGCCGATGTTCCGCAGGTCAAGTCCAGAAACACTGGGTGGGCTGGCACATGTGACGTTATTGTATATTGTGACAAGTGTATGGGGATCCTCACCTTCCCCAAGCATTTCAACCTGCAGCGGAACCACCTGCGGCTTCTGTAGAAAGAAATCTCGAAAGGCTTTTGCACTACAGTCACATTTCCAGTTGTTACCTGAGAGCCAGAGCTGATCCAAGCTATTGGGTATAGAAGCTGGGAGGTTGACCAGTACATTGTCTTTCAAATTCAAGTAACGCAAACGTGGCAGCATATATATGGTCGCATTAAGTATGAACTCCAGCCTATTTCCAGAGAGATCCAGCCAAGACAGGTGTTGCAGAGGCAGTAAGGCCTCAGCAGGAAGATTGTGAATTAAGTTGCCTGACAGCAGCAGGTAATCAAGGTTCTTCAGGCCATAAAATGTGTGGGAGTTGATAGATGTTAACTGGTTGAACCTTAGATCAAGCTGTTGCAGCCCTTGTAGTTCCACAAAACTCTGACGCTCAACCATAGAAATGTTGTTGTGTTGTAGGAAGAGGCGACAAAGACCTGTTAGACCGATGAAATTTTGGGCTGAGACTTTTGTCAGACAGCTTCTATCAAGATGAATACTGTGGAGCTTTGACAGACCCTTGAAAATTTGATCCGGTAGACTGTGGAAACAGCTGCCAGTAAGTTTTATCACAGCAAGGTCATTCAGGCCTATAAATGTGCCCATGCGTGCCTCTTGTAGCCGGTTGTTCTCCAAGTTCAACACCTCTAGATGACCCAGCCCTTCAAAAACTCTCACTCCCAAGGCTCGAATCTGGTTGTGGCAAAGGCAGAGTTCCTCAAGATACTGCAGGTCACGGAAAGTCCCGGGTCTTAGGCTACCAATTGAGTTATTTGACAGGCGAAGCACGTGTAGGCTGTGCAGACCGAGGAAAGTTTCATCATGAAGTACAGATAGACGATTCCTGCTGAGGTCCAACCATCTCAAAGATTTAATTCCTACAAATGCCCTAGGTGCCACAGTCACTATCTGGTTTTGGGTCAGATAAAGCTTCTGCAGCTTTGGTAGTTTCAGAAACACATTTGCCTTAATAACTTTCAGATAGTTTCCAGTTAGGTCCAATTCTTTGAGCTCAGTGAGTCCCTGAAATAGCTGTGGTTGGAGATAAGCCAGGCGATTCCCAGCAAGAACCAACTCTCGTAATCCGTGTAGGTCCTGGAACCCCGTCTCAGGCAGGACAGACAATGAATTCCATCCTAGGTTCAACAACCACATGTGGCTGAGTCCAGCGAACAACTTGTCATCTATTCGAGACAGCTGGTTATTGTTGAGACTGAGGGACGCAAGGTTGGGTGTGCCCTGAAAGACTATGCCAGGTAATGAACGAATATTGTTTCTCTCAAGGTGCAGGTGAGCAAGGGAATTCAACCCTCTAAAGACATGGCCATCAAGGGATACCAGCAAGCTGCTCTGTAGGTTCAGGAACTCCAGATTGGACAGCTTTTCGAAAGCAGCCGCTGGCAAGTTAGTAAACAGGTTTCCATCCAGCCATAAGGAGTGTGTAGATAGAGGGTTGTCGGAGGGAACCTGGGTGAAATTACGTGTGCTGCAGTAGACATTGAGCTCTAAGCTGTAGTCATCTTTAATACAGGTGCATCCCTTTGAGCAAGGCTCACTTTTTTGGCCGTTGGGTTCCTCTGAGGGCTTTGGATCTACTGAGAGCCTTGGCTCCTGTGAGGGTCTGGATTCCTCTTTGTTGGGGTCTGCCAGCACCACTGATGTCCCCAGTGTGTACAACAATAGCAGTACAAAGTGGTTCATTCCAACTAAGAGACAATTATAAAAAATGTCAACATTAAACACTAGTATGGTAAAAAAAAAAAAAAGCACCTACCTGTCTATATAACTTTTTAACATCTGTGAAATTTGTGACATTCAGATTATCACACTATTATATAACTTTTCTCAATGCTTCTAATTCGAAATCCCATAAACCCCCAAAATCCCATAAGTAGATAAAGATTTTAAGAACGATAGATTTGATTGTTTTCAAATGAGAAAGTTTGGATTTGGCTCTACCGTTTTATTGTGGCAGCAGTCCAGCAGGCGTTTACTAGAAGAGTGGCATGTGTGTGACAGATCTGAACCAACTGTGCCCCTATATATCACCTAGGAAAAGACACACAGTGTTCTGCACAGAATTAACCTCTTCATTTCTGCTGTTTTCATTTTTAATTTGCTGCTGTTGCTACTGTTTGCAGTTTTAGCATTTGAACATCAAATTAAGTCTAGCAAAAGATTGATATAATATTTTTGAAATAAAATATATGAAATGAAACCTTTGATCAATGTTTACTGAGAGGCGTGATATGAATATGCATGAAAATTTATTTGTAGAAAAAGTGTCTTATTGGAGATGTTAAACATTTTGATTGTACTAATTTAACTCTATTTGGCATATTTTGTTTGAAATTAGTACTCTAAGTTGTGTTGCTGATTGTCAATGCATTTTTACGGAATTTTCTATCTAATACTCCCACACATTTTAGATGAAAATCCTTTGACTTTCTCTGAATAGTGTTCCAAAGTTCATGTAAATTTGCCGAGCCGTGAGTGACATTTAACAGATGGCACTTACTCCGGTTGTGGTTATCTGCTGGAAGACATCCAACTCCAAAAAGTTATTTAGAGTTAAACAAGCTAGAGGACAAGGCCTGCTTTTAGACTGAAACATAAGTTACAAAGAGAAGGATATTAATAACACAGATTAAAATGTATTTATTTGAAGAACATGTGTCAATAATTCTTCAGTGGCATTCAAAGAATGTTAGGAAGTGGCAACTACTGTAAAGGCAAACAGAGATAGGACCCTCCTCTGGCAAACACTGCAGTCCTCTACTCTCATACAGAAATCAATACAGACATCTCATTCACATACAGTAATTTTTAAATGCAGAGGTTCTTTTCTGTCACAGGGTTAATGACCACTAGAACTTGTTGACCCACATATGCTCAACTAGGACTAGAGCGGAGACCAGGACTATTTGTCACAAGGGCTCACAAAATATGAATGATTGTTCAATGAACTGTCTTGTTTTTCCAGGGCAATAGCAGTGGAAATGTTCAACAGATTTTCTGCAGTCAAGATTTTGGATATGTGTCAGAAATTGACTTTCAAAAATAAACTCACCCTGAGAAAAAGTCACACGACACGAGCAACACGTGTGACCACATATATGTTATTGTTTAGGCTCAATGGGTGGTGAGGAAAAAGAACCTTTAGCCTACAGCAGATTACTTTTTTTTCTGGGTATCTGATAGACAAGGAGGAAACAAAGTTTTGTATTTTAAGACCCATTACCATTAAATCACCAGTAGAGGGAAGTACAGTCTTTTGCTCACATGATTTCATCAAGTTAAGCTGAGTTACCTCCAAGAAATCCACATATTTTCTGCTGTTTTATATTTTATCATACAATGTGTCAATCTTGAAGGCCACTGAAAAAGCCATGGACATTTTAACACAGCACCTTTCATTTTTTAAGCAAAATGTTCAATGACAATTAATGAGGCAACTGATGATTGATGAAGTTCACCTTGCCTTAGGTCTGTTTTCCATCACTTTCCTCCGGCTGTTGTAATGTTTTTTCTATATAAATGTGCATCTGCTGAGGACAAAGTAAGGCACCCGACAGCCAGAAAAAGTTTCTTCCTTCTCAAAAACAGAAAGTGCTTACATATTCATGAAGAATATGCAAAGGAACAGCTCAGGTATGGAAAGAAGTTAGTACTAGAGAATAATCTGCCACACTGTGGCTTTTAATGATTGCTTCTCCCCTGACAAACAGCTCTAATTGGCTCAGTCTCCTTCAGTCAATGATATACAAAGGTTTGGAGCTTTGTCATTTGGCTGTGGCTCACCATGAGCACAAAAGGTGTCCGGATGAATGACAGTGCCAGCTGCTCAAACACACTCTCTGCCTGATGCCTCTCAGTGCTGCCGGCACGCTTCACAAACGGCCTCTAACTAGTGCTGGACGTTGTGGAGCTTCTTCAGCGCTGCGGATGTGAGGAGGTGAACAGGCCTATAGGGCATGATGTCAAATTAAGTTAGAGGGGAAATGTGTGTGATGCTGACGTTCATGAGGTCTCTCTTTGGTCTTCCCTCCATTTGCCAATGAATCCACGTATCTGCCGAGACGCTCCCCGCTGAAAGCTTCTTTTCATTTCCTTTTGAAATTGAGACAAGAAGTGTTGCATAAATATTGAAATACAAGGACGCCTGTTTTGAGCAAGAGCAAAATCGTCTTCACAGACATTGAAATTATATTTTAGAAAATGCACAAGGCTGTAATGGGATTGCACAATGTTTAAAAATTTTCTAATCACTTGATGAGAAAAGTGCAGAGCAAAATGGAAGACAGTTTAAAAGACATGACAGTCCTCTTGGTCAAGCTTGTTATGATTTGTGAGGCAACAGAAAGGAGGTAAAGAGTCCTTAACTTTTAGAGGACACCAACTAAGCATCATGTACTCAGACCTTGATTTAAAGTACAATGTGAACAGTAAATGCTCCAATTATTTACTCAAATGTAAATACAAATGTACATTTCAGATTTCAAATATATATATGCGTCCCAGTGCATTCATGAGATGTTTCTTGTATAGTTAATGTCTGGCTTAGCCAGTGACTCCTAGAAATAGACTAGGTGACAACCAAGAATAGTTTGGTCGACTACTGGAGAGACAGTTGACGGCACGGAAAGACGGCACCTGGGACAGTATGGGTTAGCAACCCAGCCTGTGTCTTTCGTGAGAGAGAACCCAAACAAGCTACGGAAAGCCCTATAGAGAGATACCCCCAGGAGATCCCGAGAGGGGGGGAGGATGAGATCTCCAATCGGACGGACCAAAGGTTAACAACCCATGCAAACGGACAGACGATGAATGTGACATGCATTTGCGGAAAGCTGTGCAAGAATCATCGGGGCCTAAAAATCCATCAGGCTAGAATGAAATGTTTGGAGCGGGAGAGTGAGGTGCAACGCACAGGTCTTGAACCTGGTGAGACGCAGGAGGAGCCCGGCCAGGAGGCAACACACAGAGCCCAGTCCCTCCACGCACCAGAGCCTCCAAATCCCAGCAGAGTAGTTCAGCAGCGGATTAAATGGCCCCCAGCCAGCAATCGGAGTGAGTGGCTGCAGTTTGATAAGGATGTGTCCAACATTATCCAAGCCACAGCCAAAGGAGATACTGACAGTCGACTCCAAACAATGACTACCATCATCTTCAGCTATGCCTTGGAAAGATTAGGCTGGGTAGAGAAGTGGCTTTCTTCGGAAGTGGCTGGGTCTTCCACGCAGTCTTACCAGCGCTGCACTGTATGGGACAAGTAACATCTTGCAGTTGGACTTCAGTGGTCTTACAGAAGAATTTAAGGTGGTACGCACCAGAGAAGCCCTACAGTATAGGGACTCCAGGGACTGTAAGGTGTCAGCAGCCGGCATCGAGGTGAGGACAGGAAGGAAATGGAAGGCTGGGAAAGCAGTGGAGGTGGCAGAGTCACGCCTGAGACAAAAGACTCTGGTGGGCACCATGGCGACAGGCAGAGCGGGCTTGCAGCGAACCTCCATGTCTGGGGGAAGAGTGAGACACCCTTCTGCCTTCTTTGCTCTGGAAGAGGCTCTCTAGAACATCTCCTCAGCAGGCTCTGGCTCTGCCCAAAGGCTCTGGCTGATGGGCGCTATCGGTGGCACCATGACCAGGTGCTTAAGGCAATTGCTGAGAGCTTAGCCTCAGCCATTAGCACCAGCAAGTACCATCATGCTCCGAAGAAGGCAGTCCACTTTATTAAAGCTGGAGAGAAACATCGGGTGTGCCCACAATTAACAACAGGCCTCCTTCATAAAGCCTCGGATTGGCAGCTGCAGGTTGACCTGGGAAAACAGCTGAGGTTCCCTCAGCACATTGTAACAACAAGTCTCCGCCCAGACATGATAGTTACCTCCGAGGTTTCAAAACAGCTAATCATGCTGGAACTTACGGTTCCCTGGGAAGAGCGTATTGAGGAAGCAAATGAAAGGAAACGCGCTAAGTACCAGGAACTGGTGGAGAAGTGTAGGGAGAGAGGCTGGAGAACCTTCTATGAGCCTATAGAAGTCGGCTGTAGAGGCTTTGCAGGACGTTCACTTTGCAAAGTCCTCAGTCGTTTGGGCATTACAGGGGTGGCCAAGAAGAGGGCCATTCAAGCTGCGAGCGAAGCTGCAGAGAAGGCCGCTACTGGGCTGTTACTGGGACGCAAGTCGGGGCTTGATCAACCCCGGCTGGGTCGCCTGGGCGAGGGTGTATGATGTTGCGAGACCCGAAACACCCAATGACCCCAGGGTACATCACTGAGGATGCGTCCCAGTGCATTCATGAGATGTTTCTTGTATAGTATTAAGGGTCAGTAAGATTTAAGTAAATTATTTTATGCAGCAAGGACCCATTAAATTGATAGCAATAGCAATAGAGACATTTATAATGTTGCAAATAAATGCTTTAAACTTTCTATTCACTTTCTATCAAATGCTGAAAAAAAATCAACAAAAGTATTAAGCAGCACAACTGTTTTAAATATTAATAATAATAATACTGTTTCTTGAGCAGCATATCAGTATATTAGATATTCATATTAAATTTCTAAAGGATCATACACTCTTCTAAAAAAGGTGGCAGGAAGAACGAAAAGGGGGGTTTCAAGGCGATGCCATAGAAGAACCATTTCTGGTTCCCTGAAGAACCATTTTATTCATCATGTGGAAACTGCCACTGGTGGGTCAAGGAGTTCCCACTTCTGCTGAATGGTTGAGGCTGAGTACACAGGATCCTGTAACAAAAAAAAGACACTTTCATTAGTTTCTCAATTTCATAGTTTTAGCACAGGTATAATGATGATGCAAAATGACAAACAAAGATAATGGAAAGGTATTTTTTAAGCTGAACAGCAGCAAGAAGAGAAACAAAATCAAAGCAAGTCAAAGTGCTATCTTGTAAGTTCATCCATCCAACTATTCACTCTCCAAACCACTTATCCTCTGTAGGGTCGTGGTGGCTGTAGCCTATCTCAGCATCTTGGGCCACAAATCCATCTGATTAATGGTATTTAAGCAATATAAGAACTATAGGAAATATTGTTATACAGTATCTGTATTTTTCCAAAAGTTTGCAAACATTACAATGTTTTCATGCTTTTGGAAAAGAAAAAAAACCTCTTCTGCTCACCAAGTCTGCATTTGTTTAATCAAGAATACAGAGAAAATAGTAATATTGCAAAATATTATTACAAATTTAATATAATTTATTCCTTTGATGTAAAGCTGAATTTTCAGCATCATTACTCCAGTCTTCAGTGTCACATGATCTTCAGAAATTGTTCTGATATGCTGATTTGCCGCTTAAGAAACATTTCTTATTGTTAAAACAGCTGAAAACTACGGGCCATGCAATATTATTATTTTTTCTTCTCGAAAGATTAATAATAAGGAAAAGAGGCACATTACAAACAGCCTACGTCGTTGAAGCCCGTCCTACTGTAAACAGAACATCCCCGCTTATTAACTAACAATAATGTACCTCAAAGAAGCACAAATAAAGATATAGGTGCAAACAGAATACAGTGACGTCAACCTTGGTTTTAATAAGCAGTTATTATTTTATGACACAGAACGCGTTGGTGAAACTCATGCATCTAGCAAGAACTTAATACACAAAATAGTCATATTGATTCAAGCATTTAACATTTATGAATGAATTAAATGTCAGTAGCCTAATGAACAATACTGTACAAATTATAGCGATCACGAGGTCGTTCATATTCTATCCCAAACGCGTACAGTAAAGTGGACATACAGTATAGCCTACAACACCCCATCAGTTATATTCAGGCCAATAGTGCCACCTTTTGGAGCAGTTTTGTAACTTAGAGAACAACTTTTTTATGTCGATATAACGAGAAAATTAAGTCGTTATAACGAGAAAACAACTCTCGTTATGTCGATATAACGAGAAAATAAGTCGTTATGACGAGAAAACAAGAAGGGGGAAAAAAATAAGGCATGGCCGCTTGGAACTTCCGTAGAAAACATTTTCAGGATTATTTCAGGATGAATAAAAGTTCAGCATTTAATACATTTATTAATTAATTTAGTAAATAGAAATCTTTTCCAACATTATAAATGTCTTCACTGTTACAATAGATACATTTAAAGGTGCAGTAGGAGATCTTGGAAAATGCTAACTTTAGCCTGATAGCACTGAAAGCAATGTCCCACCCTCCCTGTAATCGCTCAGGGATTAGGGAGCAATGAACACTGTGTAGGGATCATATCGATCGGAACACAGTTCATGCACATAGCTCTCTTCTAACGAGCTGGTTATCTGAATGGGGTGTGTTAAGGCAGCACAATGTAACTTTTGGCGTTCTAGCCGTTAATAAAGAGAACTGCACACATACCGCGGAAGAACATTCCAACCGGAGTTACTTCTCTAAGTTTATGTCTATGACGATTCATGCAGGTATGTGTTACTCCGCAGCGGTGACGTCCCGACCAGGCTACAATGGTCCAAATATAAGTACTTATTATAAGTGTACTGTAGTGATTCGGAATAAGACAAAAACGCGGTTTGGAAGATGAATTTATGATGTACTCGCTCATTATATACATTTTGCAAATTTTGAACACAGAAAAAGCAACATAGTGCGGCTTTAACTAAGCGAGACATGCAAAATACATGCGCGAGGACTGGAATTGGGAACCGTTGGGCTGGCTACATCATGTGTCATTCACCGGTGAGAAAACTCTAAAAGTTCTACAATACCAGGAAGGAAGATCGGGTTGTTGATGTTTGTCTGCCATTCACTTTCATTAGTATCAGAAAGTGTATCATCATATCAGAAAGTGTATCATCATATTAGGCTGATGATACACTGGACAACTTTTTGAGCAATTTGCCGGGCAACTTTTTTTGAGCAATGTTGCTTATGCACTTTCCCATTGAGAATGGGTAACACATTTCTATATGGATACTTTAGATCTGTCGTGGGCTCTGTGTCTCACCTGGTTGCCTGTTGACGGCAACATTAGCCAAAGTTGCCCGGCCGGAAACATTTCTCAAAAAGTTGCCCCGTGTATCATCAGCCTTAGAATGATTTCTGAAGGAAAATTTTTTACCAACCTCAAACTTTTGAACAGTAGTGTATATGTGTGAAGTTTTACATACTAGTCATATGGTTCATTCATAGCACCTTAGAGATGTTGTCTCACAGGAGGTCCTCTCCAATTCTGCTGCACGGTAGTGTTACTTTCGTTAACAAAAAGTATGACAAAAAATGTTCGTTGACGAGCTTTAAGAAAGAACCTTTATTTTTAAGAGTGTATGACACTGAAGAGTGGAGTAATGATGCTGAAAATTCAGCTTTGCCATCACAGGAATGAATTTCATTTTAAAATAGAATATATTAACAGATGTACATATGCTAAATAAATATGTTTTTATTACCTGCGTGAGATTTCATTGTGTGCTTAACCGTTTCATGCTGAGGAACTAATTGGAAGAGCAGTTTGTTTCTCAGCACACAACAGCAGAAGCATTCAAATTGTTTCCTTCATTATCTCTATGAATAGTGTTTAGAAATGACCATTTGTATCTGTTCTGACCTGTTACCACCTTCACAAGGGGACAAAGTAATTACTTCAGTCAGTGCTATTTACATGAATAGTACTTTTCTCTGCGCGTCTAGTGTCCCTTTGGGAGTGTAACACAGTCTGTCGGTGACGGGTGACGATGGTAAGCTGTTGCCACATGATTTCAACATTATTTTCAGATCGTTAACAGCCTCGTGAGCCAGACAAACCTTAATAATGGGATGAGAAAACCCATTATACGGCTCTACTAACTACTGAACAAATGACCTCAGCTGCAATTATCACACCCCCCTGAATATTTCCGCTTTCTTGATGCCTTTAAACTTTAAATCTCTGCATATCCAACAAAATGGTGGTCATTTTACTTTATAGTCACCCTTATAAGAACTTCTCTCTGATTGTTTTCACTTTGGATAAATTACATGCCCAGTTAACCGACAGACCTGTTTTCTGGTTTAAATGTGTTGAATTTCAGGCAGGTCTTTCTTTATGCTGTGAAGCCTCACATGATCTCCCAGTAATAATGTTCATAAAACTGTGCCTATTTGAAACCAGTGTGGCGGAGCTGCTAATAAAAGCAGTGTGATTTATTCTGCAGTGCGAATAGAGAGCAATTTTGCCCTCACACCACAGCACACACAGGCCTAAGACTTTAGAGGCTTACACTGAACAATGCACGGGTGATGATTTGTAACATCACATCTTATTTTTAGGCATTGGGAAGCATCATCAGAAAATTAGCTGGCCTTTCTTTGGATCTCAGTTGTCATGGTTTAATCTTTTTCCATCCAACACTGATGGTTAATGTCTGTTTTATGTTACAAAACATGTCTGTGTGTGAGGGTTCAGAGGCTCTGATTGACTAGTCTGTCTGTACACCTTGGGGGGAAAATGTCCTTGTTTACCTATACTTGCTGTTAGTAGATGTCCATGTGAAACACGAGGGATTGGAGGTGAAATACGTTTTAATAAGCATGCACTGATTAAAATGTTCATTAGTGTGCAGGGAGTGAAGCAGATCGGATCTGTAAGTCTCATGGCATGGCTTTCTAGGCTTCCAAGTCAGGAGGCAAAATTGCCCTGTGTTGTCCATCTTTTGCACACTAATAGTAACTGTGATCAATTTTAATTAAGCAGGCAAGGACTGTTGTTCTTGGAGTAAATCAAACCACTGCATACTGGCCTCAAGCTTTACATTCTCGAATCCAGGAATATGTGCTGAATACCTAAACATTGTGAAATAATACTGTATTTTAAATGTAAATCTGTGCATATGGTTTATAAACCTTTAAAAAGCTTCAGAACTTTCAAACTTTTTCAGAACTTTTTTTTTTTTATTACAGTTATACACATTTCTTTGAATTTGAGTTCATTTTAATCCTACTATTTTTAATTCTGCAGGCAGCATATGGAGGAAGTAGGAAAACAAGGCATGTCCGAATCAGATGATTATGTCACATCCTGTCTGCTGAGATACCTTTATTTGATCGGTTTTTGAAGGCAGCATTGATGTATCCTTCACTGCCTATGATATCTCACTATCCTGTGTGTGCGTTTGCGTGACATTTGAGCTGAAAGACAAAAAAATGGCATCTGAAAGTTGCAGCTAAACTAAGCTTTACGCTGAACATTGCATGAACATAATGCCAGAGAAAGTGTTAACAGCAGTAGAACTGACGGCGATATCTATGGGCTTTTAAGGTAATTAGCTAACCTATCTAGTTCTTTTTATTGTTGCCGTTCAATTCTAATATTCAAATGTTAGTTAATTTTCGCTGGTACCTGTGATCAGTGACAATAAAGGGCTCATTCATTAGTCAGAAGAAAAATTTAGATATCAAAACACAAGAACCGGAAGTGATGCAACCTGAGGTTTGTGGAAGTTTGCTGCGCATAACCCACATTAGTATTTTCGTGTTTAGATATTTGCTTGGTTTTATTTGCTCTGTCTATTTTGTTGTAGATCATTAGACCATTATGCTGCCTCAGAAGCCTGTTTGAAATCAGTTGGACTTGATGGTGTTCTCCACAAATAGGACAATTTGTGAGATGCCCAGTCTCCATGGCGCCCTTAAGCAAGCCATGACATGTCAGTATGCCGCAGGGCGACTTCCTGTGCCATAAACAGCTTTGAACAAAAACTCAATGATATTCCATGTGTCCAGACAGTGTCTGTTGTTGAGCTCAATCATGGTGTCAGTAATGACATGCACCGCTTCTCTTGACTGCTAATAAGGCTATATTCCCTAATGTAAGACGATATCTTATTAGCAAGTCTGTTTTATAGCCTGTTTTACATGCAAAGATAAACAGTACAGTTGGAGTTGAAGAAACACAGCTAGACAGGTTTCATTGAACAAAATCATTGAATAGCATGGACTATTCAGCCACTGGCAATCCTACTCTCTCCTCAAGCAAATGTTTGTTTGCTATTGGTTGCACAACCAAAATTAGTTTAAATAGATGCAGAAGTTAAACCAGCTATGGCAGATCTGGGAAAGCAATCCTCTCAGTTAAACTTTTTGATAAACTCTGAGACTTGGAGGTTGTCCTGGGGTCCTTTCAATTCCGATGTTTATGGAGTAGCAGCAGCTGCGGTCCCTTCTGGTTTCCACATTTTGCATTTCATCTTTAGAAAATTCTTACATTTTCAGAAGTTTACGCGCATCAGAAAAGTTGTTTGTAAAAAAAAAAAAAAAGGCCCAAGTCTCATTTTAATGCTCAGTTCTCAAGATAATTCTTTCTACAAATGGAAAGAGAAACACAGTTCTGTGGAAAATATTGCCAATATTGTCCATTTCCAGCAGTAAAACTTTACTTGGGGAGTTCTATAGTTGCCTGCTCCATTCAGGGAGGTTTAGAAAGATGATATGCTGATGATCAGCTCAGTCCTGACAGTCCTGTAGCACAGCCCAAGTCCTATTAATACACCCCATCATCTTCTTCCCTCTGGATACTTCTCAGATGATTCTGTTCAGATAGTTTCGGAAGGTGCTGTCTATAGAGATCCACTAACTTTTTAAGGAGCTTTCATTTAGATGAAAATAGAAACAAGTGCTAAAATAACACTTATTCCAAAGGAAAACTGCTTCAAGTTATATTGCTCACAAATGAGGAAAGTTTAGAGTTGTTCATTATCACTATTATCGCCTTGTACTTGCCCTCATGTTTCCAATTATAGGAGCTGACTTTTATCCGCGCTCCATATTTTATGTGAATTTATTTTTGAATGTGTTTTGCTCACTGAAGAAAAGTGCTGACTCTTTAACTCGAGTGCAAGCTGTTGTCTTGTAAATACGAATGTTTGTCAGTTGTTTCTTAAAGGTAAAAAGGTCAAAATACTTTGCAATCACAAATTTGAGATCACAGTTGTCAAAGAAGAAAACAAGATCCTGATGTTGCTTTTGAAAGGGGTGTTTGATTCTACAAAAAAATAGTTATGTTGTTCTTTAGATTAGCTAGGGTGAATAGTTTACTCAAAAATAATTTTCTGGCATTATTTATTCACCTCATGTTAAAAACAAATGACCAATATGTTTCCCCCCCATGAAATACAATAATCTTCACACTGCTGTTTTCCATACACTGACAGTTCATATGTCAAATATGTAAAAAAATGACCACACACACACACACAGTAAATAATCAATCCTGAAAGTCATTGGTCACTGAAAATATGGAACAGTTTGAAGTGTCTTTATCAGATTTTTTTGTACAATAAAACTATACAAGTTACATATACAAAATATTATATTATTGTATAACTACCATAGAATATATAATGATTCAGTTAACATCACCTTCATAAATTGAATAAAATCAGAAAAAGCAAAAACACAATTATGCACATTCTTTATTGATCATTTTGTAGATGTAGAGTGTAAAAAAAATTTATGTATAAAAGTTAAATTACCATCTTGTTCTGACCGAAGTGACTTGAACACCCCTGACATCGTAATGACGACTTGTCAACTCATAAATACGAACTTCCCAGGAGGACTTGAATGCACCATCCTTAACCGTCGTAGCGCACATCCGCCATGTTTGTAGTTTCTTTTTTAACACTTAATCCTTTGCCAAAGCGCAATGGATTGTGGGCAATATTAGCAATTGGAGTGTATGTGGATCCACACTTCAAAAATCTACCTGACATAGTAGACCATCTGGGGACTTTTGGCATACTCTTTTCAACATGCTTTTGGACACACTTATTCTAATCTCACATATTATTTAGAATGGATAGTATGAATATTGGGACGCAGGGTTGGTATAGTTGTTGCATGTGTGATTTAGCTCCCCCTAGTTGCAAATTGCTCTGTCAGGAAGTAATTTAATTCAGACCCAAGTAAAAAAGGAAGTGAGATCAATGTTAATTTTTATGGGCTCATTCCGATCTGCTGCTGGTTTGAGCTTACCTGTATTGTCTGTAAGTTCTTGTTCTTTTATGTAAAACTTGCATACAGGCATGTTTTGGATGTATTGATGATGATTTAATTTAGTTCAACACTGCATTACCATGTTAGCATATTCTATTTGAGTCGATTTAGCAATTCCAGTTTTACTACTACTACACAATCATTACCTAGATGTTTATAGAGTTTAATGTCTTGAAAAATACTTTGTTCTTTGCTTTGACAAATGTGTTAAAGGTTAATTTATCATGTAAATCAGAAATATTCATATTTGTAACTGCTCTGTAAAAAAATCTGTAGTTTTTACAAAATAATTTTGGCAGCTGTGGTTGAAAAACTGTACAGAACTGAACAGAAAAACTGTATAAACATTTACAGAACAAACTGTACATTTGACAGTATAAAACTGTAATTTGCAAACAAGAAAATTTGAGTGTAAACTAGTAAATTCAACAATGCACACTGCTACTAAAATCTGTTTTGTATCTTTAACATAAACTGACAACCACCATAATAATACAGGTGGTAAAAGAGACAGCAATATGAAGAATCAGTTCATCACAAGTAGCCTTTCCACAAGCTGAAGTATATACTAATATATAGAAGGTGCACAGAGTCATTCACACAAACACTAAACACCATCAGGGTAACTGTCACAGTGTGCCTACTGTGTCGGAGTGAGGAGACATGGGACAATCCAGAACAATCATAGACTTTAATGGCATCAATAATACCAGGGAAACATACACGTAGCACACGGAATCGACGATTAAGACTGGATGCAGGACTCAGGAACACACAGGGCTTAAATTCAGGCACTAAATGGTGAACACCTGGAAACAATGAAGAAACTGGGAGAAAAGTTCTCCCGTGAGAACACGGGAGAAACTGGGTCATGGGGAGCACATGGGGAGCAAAACACAAGACACAGAACACAGGGGCAGCCCAAGGGCGTGACAGTAACACACATGACACTTAAATAATCCAATAAACATTCATTAAACAACAGAAGATGTATCATAAACCCACATGTGCATAACAATTAACAAACATGACAAAACTATTAAGAAACATGATAATTTAAACAAAATACTTTCAAATGTGGAGTGTCACGCAGGGAATTCTGGAAATATCAGTTTACAGTTTTTTTACTGTAAATTACATGTTGATTTGTTCTTTTTTTACTTTTTAAAAATTGTACAATTATCAGCATTTTCCTGTAAAATTACATTAAATGTCTGATTAGACCTTTTACAGTTTTTCCCTGTAGGGAAACTTACGGTTAACCTATTAACAGTTTTTTTTTCTGTAGCGTTTTTGCAATATTTTTTATGTTAAAATTACACTCATTTTTTACAGTGTGCACAGTTTCACTCCTGATTCATGAATGCATTTTACCGTCTTATTTACATTTATGCTTTTGGCAGTCACTTTTATTTAAAACAAAATTAATTGCATTAAAGGCATACATTTTTTTTGCATTCTATGGGAATCATACCTATACTATGAATCCTAACCTATCTGTATTTCATGGATGAAGTGTGACTGGTTGATAAATTGTACTTCAAAGTACCGGACTGTAGCATAGAAATCATATGACATTTTTATGAAGTGTTTCTTTATTCTTTTCTCCCCCTTTTTCTCTTGGGTTATGGAAAACAACTGCATGACAATTCTTTAAAAACTATCCTTTTGTGTTAGGTGGTAAGGATAGTGGTGGTAAGAAAATAATGACAGCATATTCATTTTGAAAAGAGCTATTCCTTTAAAAATAGCATCAGACAAGCTTAGGCTATTTAAATATCATTAAATCAAAACAAAATGAAATTTGAAGACCAGTCAAGTTATATTTAGCAATAAGCAGTAATATCATAACCAGCACCACAGATTTGTCAGTACAGCTCTTTCCATCCTGTGCAACACTCTTTTAAATGTGTCTTTGGTAGCTATACGCTTTGGTCACAAAGGGAATAATAGGAATGAAATTGTGTCCATGGCAAAGAGAGCCTGTATAGTGTGCTGGGTGATTTTAAAGAGAAGAAGAGAGGCAGGTGGAAGCCTGGAGCTAAACAGCAATATGGGCCACAAAGTCTTGTGGGAACTCACATAACATCCTCGCTTTGATCTCTTTCCTTATTAGCATCCGTTCGCACCGCAAGCCCAACAATGAATACTCCTGCAGTGCCAGTGTTTACAGTGGGCTTCATTAAAGTTTGGCTATTTTGGCGACACTCATATTTGATTAAAACATGCATTCACAAACATGTTCAAATGACTCATAACATAGTCAGCAATCCAAATGTAGCCTCTGTTTTCTGAAATCCCTACCCACGGCCTTTTAAGTGGCAGTGCCATTTGTAGAGGTGTTTCACACAGAAGGGCTCTGAAACCAAGGCCAAGGCAGACATCAAGCAGAGAATCCCATTCATTTTAAAAAATGTGTTATCTCAACTTCCCAAAAAATCCCCAAAATGACAGATCTATCATTTATTCACCCTCATGTCATTCCAAACAACATATGACTTCTGTAGATCAAAAAAGGAGATATTTAGCATAATGTCTAAGCTGCTCTTTGTCACGCAGTAAAGATGAATAGGGACCAGTTTTGTCACATTAATTTTATAATGTTTTTTTTCATTATAACTTTCTACTTTGTGTTCAGGTGAAGCTGAGTTCCACGACTCTCCAAATGTCCTTTATCAGTGACCAGATGCTGCTGAACTAGAGGAAGTAGAGGAATTTAGTCAGGAATGAGTGCAGGTAAGGTGTTGTCACAGATGGCTAAACCAGCGCAATGTCAGCGGCTGAGATTGTTAGGGGGGATCTAATTATGTGGGAGTAATGGGGCAGAATGAATCCTGGCAGCTGTCCTTTCGGCCCCCTAGAGAGAGTCTCTCTGCCACCATGATGCCATCAGACCTGATGATGCCCGCTGTTGTTGGCAGACACTCACGCTGTAGACTGAATATTTGGGCCCACTGCTTTGCATGGATGGGCTTTCACCTGAATAAGCTAGAAGGGCTATAATTACTGTCATAAAAGCCTGGGAATAATTTGATTATTTTCTTGTTTATCAATTTCCATTTTCCCTTACTTTCAAAAGCTTGTAGCTCATTGTAATGAATTAACTATTTTTAATGTCCATTTTTGTTCATCTTACAGTGATTTTGGGTTTGACTCAGCTTGATAGAAGTGTTATTTTACATTAGTATTATTTACACACTATATACACTGTTATTTATACACTATTGTAGTATTTATTAATATGTTGAATTTATTTATTTTTAAATAGCTAAATATTATTTATTAAACATTTTTGTCAATATTTTCTCATTCTCATGTTGTTCCAAACCTGTATGCATTTCATTTTTCTGCAGAACATAAAAGATGATATTTTGAAAAAAGCTGGTAACAATGAGGGTGAGAGGGTGAGTAAATTATGACAGAATTTTCATTTTTATTATTTTCATTTCTTTTTTCATTTTCAATTTAGTTAGTATATATGTATATATTTTCTTTCTTTCTTTCTTTCTTTCTTTCTTTCTTTCTTTGTTTTTATTTTAATATTTCTATATAGCTTTAATTAATTTTTATTTCAGTTTTATTAATATTAATACTTAAACTTATTTCAGTTAACTGTCAAAGCAATGTTGCCAAAGCAATTTTCATTTAAAGGGGTCATATGATGCGATTTCAATTTTTCCTTTCTCTTTGGAGTGTTACACATATCTACGTCACTATGTGGGAAGATTTGCATAACGCTGCCCAAATGTTCACGCAAAGAAAGAAGGCGTAACTTTTATTCTCGCTGTAGTTTTGTTGTTTCTGCTGCCATGTCGTAAAGACGCTGTGTGCTTCGTTGTGAAAGCAAAACTACTTTGTTTGGTCTTCCAAAAGAGGACGATATCTGCTTCATCATGCCTAGAGCCGATCCGTGCTGGTTGCTGAGGAAATACTACAACTTTGCGCTCTGGATCGCCGGATCGGCTTTCAATGTGGACGAAGCGGAGTCCAGGCCGGTGTCGTCACATGTCTTTCTGGACGCTCCTTCGTCAAAATCGCCGGCTGCGCCATTCTCAAGCCCACCTGCCTCTGCTCACTCTAACCCTCCGGCCGCTCCTCACGCTAGCCCCCGGCCTCTGCTCACTGTAGGCCGCGGTGT
>NW_015506203.1:378070-378995 GCF_001515645.1 Sinocyclocheilus grahami | reverse complement strand
CCAGTGAATGCTGAGGTCAGCAAATCTGAAAAGGGATTGAAGTTACAGTTGAGGTACAATCGGTACGAAGAAGAACACATAAAAGGGTTCTAGGCAGGGAATAAAGGTCTGTTTTTAAAAGAGTGTGACTTTAACAATTAGTGCACTTCATGAGGCATTAAAATAAAATTAATTTGGAACACAGCAACTATATGCAGCACACAAGAGGCTAAACTTCTTAATATTGGAGTTAGCATGTTGTAAACCCTATAAAGCATTTTTAAGACCTTAAATGCTGAAAAACATGCTACATGCTTTTTGTAGTCTGATTGAAAGTTTAGCCTTTTTTTATCAAGTAAAAGGTCTTTTAGGGTAATTGTCCACCTTCAGCTGGTGCTTCACGTGTCTTTTTGTCGTCAAATCTTGACTGATTTTTCTTAAGTAAACGTGAGAATAACTGTAGTAATATTTCCAGATGGACACTTACTGGACTGAAGCAGCTCGGCTTTACTTGATTCTCTTTCAGAGAAATCAGTGCATCTCAAATCTGATTGTTTCCAGAAGCTTTACTTTCACTGTTCCTCAGCGGAGGAATGATCTTCACAAGCCTCCAGAACATCTCACATCTGAGGAGGAGCCTTTATTTCTTCAGCTCTCAATCAGCATCAGATAGCATTGCATTATATGTCTGGATCATTTAAATATCATCTTACTAAGACATATTATTGGAGATTTAGATGGATAATTTTATGTCAGTATCTGGTGTACTGTTATAAAGATCTCACTTTTTGGCCATATTAATATCAGCATCAGCACCAAATTGCTTGTTTTTGCTCATTTTGGGCCTCTGAATAGAATCAAGTTGTTTCTTCCTTCATATTTTGACTATATCATACTATAAGAGCCATAAAAGCCTGGTTAGAGAAGCTTGTTTGTCACAGGATTT
>NW_015506203.1:355267-377671 GCF_001515645.1 Sinocyclocheilus grahami | reverse complement strand
CTGAGGAGGAGCCTTTATTTCTTCAGCTCTCAATCAGCATCAGATTGCATTGCATTATATGTCTGGATCATTTAAATATCATCTTACTAAGACATATTATTGGAGATTTAGATGGATCATTTTATGTCAGTATCTGGTGTACTGTTATAAAGATCTCACTTTTTGGCCATATTAATATCAGCATCAGCACCAAATTGCTTGTTTTTGCTCATTTTGGGCCTCTGAATAGAATCAAGTTGTTTCTTCCTTCATATTTTGACTATATCATACTATATGAGCCATAAAAGCCTGGTTAGAGAAGCTTGTTTGTCACAGGATTTAAAAAAGTAACTGCAACTTTAACTCACAATTTTATTAGACTTTTTCTGAATTTTTTTGTGTGTGTGTGTGTGTGTGTGTGTGTGTGTGTGTGTGTGTGTTTGTGTGTGTGTGTGTGTGCTTCTGATAATTATTTCATATGTCAAGCTTTGGGTTAAGCTAATGCAGTACTTTATTTTATATGCATAGCTCACAAATACTGGGTAAAATAGCCAATTTTTCAATTCAGTTATAAAAATTAACCAATCATTTTGAATTAATTGATATGATCCTCATCCATATTAATTTTATGAAAGAGCAGCATGAACACTCAACTAAACATCTTATTTTATCTTCCACAGAAGAAAGAAACTGGAAACTGACATGACGTTGAGTAGGCCTAAATGATGACAGTTATTATTTTGGGGTTAAATATTCCTTTAATAAAAGCATGTTTATTGAACATTTGTGTCTGCTGTTCAAAAACAATAAGCCACTCGAGGCCATGTGTTAAAGTGATTTTACCAAAATTAAAGCGTGTTGTTTTGCTGGATGTGAAGCGGTTTACTGTAACAGCCTCCAGTGGCTTATTGTTTTATTAATGCAAATGTCTGGGTTTGTTCTGTGCATGCCAGAGGTGTTTTGGACCGCTCACCTGCTAGTGTAGCATGTGTACATTACAAACACTGTTTTTCCAGACTCATCTCAGGTAATTAGAGCAGACAGACACGTATCCGGCCGCCGTTTCCCATTTTATTTCCACCTGTGTCATTTAGGTTTAAACCGAGCAGGACTTAATATAGAAGCATTATAGAAATAGAAACCCGCCGTTTGTCTTGTCAGGATATTTATATTAGCTGTACGGTGTTGATGTGTATCTGGCTCACTGATTTCAGTCATCATCTGATCCTGTGTTACTGAGCTATTTAAAACAATATCCCATAATACTGGGTGTTTGTATTAGCGTGATGGACTGTGCATGAGGTTAATTGTGTTTGTGCAATGTTCTGGCCTTATCCGCCCCATTACTCTTAAAGATATTATATTCAGAGAGAAACACGGCATGGCATACTAATACACGGTGTTCACTACAGTTAATCTGTCAGCTTTTGGTTTTACTTTAGTCATCAGGGTTATCATAGTTAACCAAAACTAAAAACATTTCCATTCCCTGAAATAAAATAAAATAAAAACAATAACGTAAAGTATATAAAATATTTTTTTTAATTATTTAATTTCCCGCTAGTTGCCAAGGAAATATTTTATGTTTTATTTAATTTTTTTACTTAAATAAATAACAAAAAAATTAAATGAATAAAAATAGAAAAGGAATGCATTTAAATATAAAAATAGCAAAATGACAAAAACTCAAAACAAAAATTACTAAAACTAAAAATAAATATAAAAATAAAAACAAATTCAAAATATTAACAAAATGAATAGTTTCTCAAATTATACTAAAACAACACTTAGTCATTTTGTTTTATTTACTATAAAAAAAGATTGAGTTGTAGAGTTTTGCAAATGTTCATTCTTGTATTTATTTTTGTTCTAAAACCGTTTCAGAGAAGTCAGATGAAAAAAGTGCAATTCAATTAAAAAAAATTGATTTTTTAGATACATTACGGTGATTCTGTTTAGGTTTTTTTTTTTTGTTTTAGTCATATTAGTACATCAAGTTATATTAAATCAGAAATTTTGCAACTAGCTGAAATAGTTTTTTCATAAGTTAAATATAACATAAATATATATATATATATTATTTTATTTCAGTTGATGTTTATTTCAAGTGATATATACTGTGTCAGAGAAGTCAGATGAAAAAAGTGCAATTCAATTAAAAAAAATTGATTTTTTAGATACATTACGGTGATTCTGTTTAGGTTTTTTTTTTTTGTTTTAGTCATATTAGTACATCAAGTTATATTAAATCAGAAATTTTGCAACTAGCTGAAATAGTTTTTTCATAAGTTAAATATAACATAAATATATATATATATATTATTTTATTTCAGTTGATGTTTATTTCAAGTGATATATACTGTGTATATATATATATATATATATATATACATATACTGTATGTTTTAGTTAACTATAATAACACTGGTACAGTGCAATAATAACGCACATCCTTAAATGATAAAATGATGATGATCAATGATAATCAATATGATAAAAGTCACCAATGTTTGGTGTATTCGTTGTGATCTCAAGCTCAAGCGCACTTGGGTTCTGCAGCAGGACAATGATGCCAAACACACCAGCAAGTCCAGCTCTGAATGGTTTAAGAAAAACTAAATTAAGGTTTTGGAGCGGCCAAATCAAAGTCCGGACTTAAATCCGATTGAGATGCTTAAACAGTCCATTCATGCTCGAAAACCCTCCAATGTGGCTGAATTAAAACAATTCTGCAAAGACTCGTGGGCCAAAATTCCTCCACAGCGATGTGAAAGACTCATTGCCAGTTATCGCAAACACTTGATTGCAGTTATTGCTGCAAAGCGTGGCACAACCAGTTATTAGATTTAGGGGGCAATTACTTTTTCACGTAGGGCCAGGCAGGTTTGGACAGCTTTTTTCCCTTAATAAAAGAAATCATCATTTAAAAACTGCATTTTGTATTTACTTGCATTATCTTTATCCAATATTAAAATTAGTTTGATGATCTGAATCTTTTAAGTGTGACAAATATGCAAAAAAAAAAAATCAGGAAGGGGGCAAAAACCTTTTCACACCACTGTAGGTTTAGAATTAATAAAGTAATCATGTAGCTCAAACAGTAGGTACCAAGGTCATAAGACGCTTTGCATAAAAGCATCTGCCAAGTGCAGTCATTGTAAATATTATTTATAATACAAATTAGCTATTTCCTCAGATAATATAGTTCATTAACCTGTAGACTGCTACCGAGTGAAGTAGCCTAGTGATTTGACACATTTTACAGTGGCTTTGAACGTGGCACAGAATTCAGACTCGTATGTTTTATAATAAAGGGTGTGAAAGATGCATCAATGTCACACGCGGTCCACAATCACAGTGCGTTCTGGAGCCTCCCGTTGAGTTGATGGCATGTGAATTACTAGTTTGCTCTCGGGAAGAGCGGTGAAGCACAGCAGTGAGTCCTCCATTTCAACAGCTTCGGTTCTGGAAAGATTTCTCCCATTCATTTTCTTCATATGCACAACTCTTCAATAGAGTTCGAAGCCATGAACCAAACCAACCAGCTCCGAGATGAAGCACCACTTTGATGTAAAGTCAAAAAAGAGTTTGAAAATCATACTAAAAGACTTGAATTCAACGAACTACTCCCGTAGTGCACTGCAAATGACGCAACTGAATCAAACTATTTACTATAAAGTATAAAATAGCAGCTTTGAAGAAAAAACTTCAGCATGGTGGGTTTTTCTAAAAGATAATTTATTCTTGTCTCACTATAGATCACAGCTTGAGGTCAAACAGGTCAGAAACATAGAGCTCGAGGTCATCGACTGACATCTTGAGTTCAAGGACTGACCTTCCAGGGGCCTGCGGTCGATGGGTGAACGATGCCCCATTAAAAATAAGTACAAAATCCCTTCCCTAACCTTCTCTGTCACTATTTCTCTACTCACTATCTTCTCATCTCTACCTAAAAAACGTCACAAGTTCAAGAAGCATATCTCATGCAAGCAGTTGACTCAATCTTGTTAATGCACTCTTAATGGCATTTTTTTGATGCAGCTACAAACTCAGAATTCTAAATTTCTTCTCACAATTCCACAGAATAAAAAATAAAAAAGATTTAGCAAAGACTGTATCTCACAATTCTGACTTTTCTTATATATAAGCTTCTAATACAGGGTTAGGGTTAGGATTTTGACTACCCTTTTCTTGCGATTCAGATTTTATGCCTCACAATTCAGTTATTTTGGTTCTGCCATGAAAAATAATTAAACAAATATCTGAATTGTGAGATATAAACAAAACCCTTTTATATAAACTTATAATTGCGAGATATAAACAAACACATACAAGATATAAACTCATAATTGCGAGATACAAACAAAAAAAATGAGATAAACACTTATAAATTCGAGATATAAACTAAAAATTATGTTATGAACTCTTTATTGTGAGATGTAAACAAAAAATATAAGATATAAACTCATAATTGTGAGATACAAACAAAAGATTATGATATAAACTCAGAATTGCGAAATATAAACAAAAACATACAAGATATAAACTCATAATTGCGAGATACAAACAAAATAAATGAGATAAAAACATATAAATCCGAGATATAAACTAAAAATTATGATATGAACTCATAATTGTGAGATATAAACTAAAAATTCTGAGATATAAACTCAGAATTGCGAGATATAAACAAATTATGATATAAACTCAAAACTACGAGATATAAATAAAAAATGTAGATATAAACTCAATTGTGAGATATAAACAAAAAATGATGATATAACCTCAAAATTGCTAGATATAAATAAAAAAATATCAGAATTTTTACACAAGTGCTTTGAACAGTTCTGTAGCTTTGCAGGTAGGTTTCTTGAAGCATCAGTTCTTCTGGATTGAGTCTGTCTCAGTTTGTTCTGTTTCTTCATGTCACTCCTGATCAGATCAGATCTCTGTGTGGAGCAAATGAAAATCTCACTGGATTATTACAATTCATGGCTAAATGAATGTTTGGAGATGTAAACTGATATTTCCTACTGACACACTACAGCAAAAGATAGAAATAACTGACTTAAAAACATTTTTAGCTGCTGAAAATACTAGTGTTCAAATCATTTTGGCCACCACTGTAAACTCAAAATTGTGAGAGAATCCAGAGTAGCAGGTTAGCACCCTATCTAGCCAGCTATCTGTGATTGATTATAAGTGTGTAGCTAGCTGTAGACTAAACATGAAGCACACGTTGTTTACACACCGCTGTAAAATCTGTGTTGTTTCCTGCGATGTTAAACGGTTTGAGTGTTAAATGATCTCGTGAGTTTTGAGGGAATATTGTCTCTGACCACACAAAGCACTCAGTGTTCTCCGTTTAGGGAAGTTAACACTTCTCCTTTGTGACAATAGAGAAGTTAACATACTAACAAGCCACTCTGACATCTGTGTGGATGGAGCCTTTGTCACTGATGTAACCACAGCGTCTGGCTCTCCTACAACAACATAAACAAGTGTCAAAACATATCACAGATAAATCACAGGACTCATAAGTCTTATATGTTATTATTAAAGTATTATTTATATACTGCTGTAGTTTGTATTCATATTTTGAATTGGATTTATTTGTTTATTTATTAAGTGTAAGTTTTAAATCTGAAAGTGCACCGTGTATAAAGTTATTGTCTCTCAAAAGAAAGAGTTGACTCTGAATCATTGAAACGAGTCATTTTTCAAACAAATCCCAAGCAGTTTCATGTTGATGTCAATATTAGCATATTGCGCGCGCAGACCCGGGAAAACTTGACCAACGACCATCAGTCGATTTTTGCATTGGTCTGAATGAAAATGCTAATTCGTTCATTTACCACTAGGTGCCACTTTTAGCGGTTTCCCCGGTAACGCTGTACACAAAGCAGCACTGCGCTCACAAACGCAGCTTTATCACGGCAGATTAGCGTCACGCAAAAGAGGGGTTTGGAAAAATGAATCGTTGAGCGAATCGTATGGGTGTCATTGAGCAAATAAGGTAAAACAATAAATGCATATTATAAAGTGTTTTTGACCTTGCATGCATATCAACCTGATGTTGGGGACTCCCAAAACCAGAATATGAAGGTTTCATAACCCATAATAGGGGCACTTTAACACTCAGTACGTTTACATGGACAACAATACTCAGATTTTAATACGATTAAGACAATACTCTGATTAAGAATCTACCATGTAAACAGAGATTTTTGATTACCTTAATCCGGCTAAAGTCATAATCGTAGTAAACAGAAATCGAATTAAGACATGTGGAGTATTCCTATTTTAGTTGCATCATTGAAGTGCAGTAAAGACATGTAAACACCTTAATCACATTATTACCATTGTGTAGGACTTTTCGCCGCATTTTGCGACAGGATACACACACGGCAGTGCTCAACCGTTTGACGGCAAATAAAAGAGCTTCAACGCCCGCCGTCGTCTGTATGCATGTACAAATAATTAACTGCACTTGAAGCTTTCATAAAATTAAAAATGAAACCCCCAAAACTGTACATGGCATCATCACGAAGACAAACTATATGTTTATATGTGAAATTCCGGAGGGGACGTCGGATGGCGGCGTCATGTGGGGACGTAATGACGTGTACCATTAATCGAACTATGTACTATAATACGTAAAACGACCCTTTTTTTTTTTTTTTTTTTACATGAAATTTTTATTGAAAGTAAATAAGAAATATCTCACTTCGCATTTTCATTTAGTTTTAAGTTACTAAAATAACTCAAACTAAAACTGAAATAAAAAACAATTAAAAAAGCTATGTAGAGAGTAAACAATTAGTAAAATGAATGAATGAATGAATGAATTAATGAAACCTAATGAAAATGGCAAAAAAACAATCTTAACTAAAATTATAAAAACAGAAAACAAATGATAGATAGATAGATAGATAGATAGATAGATAGATAGATAGATAGATAGATAGATAGATAGATAGATAGATAGATAGATAGATAGATAGATATTATATTAATATAGAGTTTTTACATTACAGAAAATTTACACAACACAGTTTTTTTATTTTCATACAATATTGTCACAAAAATAATATCAGAGAAATAGGCTTCTTTTTCTTGAAGCAAAGATATATATTTTAATTTTCTAATTTTCAAATTATTGTTATATTATTCATTATTGTTACAACTTACATTAGATGAGATTATCATTGCTGTAATAATGTGAATTTTTTTTATTTTTAAACATTTTGACTTAAGTATTGATACACTGTAAAAAATGACCGTGAATTTAACGGTAAAAGACTGTAAAAATGCTACAGTAAAAGCCTGTTAAGTGGTTAACGGTAAATTCCCCTACTATATACGGTGAAAAACTGTATTGGACATTACATGTATTGGACATTAATTTTACGGCAGTATACCGTTTTTGGAAGTGAAAAATACTGTATAATTTACAGTGAATAACCGTAAATTGACATTCCCAGAATTCCCTGCGTTACATTTAAAATTGTATGTTTTTTTGTTGAAATAACTATGTTTCTTCTTAGTTTTTTCTTATCAGTTTTGTATATTAGGGTTGAGTGTTACACCTAATGTTGTTAAATGAATGTTTATTGCATGATTTCAGTTTCATGTGTGTCACCGTGATGGTGTTTAGTGTTTGTGTGAACGACACTGTGCACCTTCTATATATGTTATTATTTAAAAGCCTCTTGTGATGGGCTTTGGTTCATCATGTGACTTTCTCATCACCTCCTGCATTTGGTGGTTATCAGTGAATTACAAAGGTACAAAACAGATTTCAGTATTTCAATAGGTTGGTATATTAACATTATATCAAATTAAATTACGGTATTTAACTGTAAATTTAAGTTAAAACCATAAAACCTAAAACGTTGCTACCGTATTTTTTACGGTAAAATTCCGGTAACCACAGCTGCCGGTTTTTTAAAGTAAAAATAATTGTTTGTTTATATATATATATATATATATATATATATATATATAATGTCCATTATGAAATGTATTTTGATTGAGTACAAAATTATCACAAAAAGGATGTCACAGAAAAATAGGCTTCTTGTTCTTGTAGCAAAATACAAAAAAATAAAAGATTTTGATGTGACCTCGGCATCAGATGCACATCGCTGCATATTATCTTTCCTTTTTTTCTTATTTGTAGAACTAAGGTGAAATGTATATTGCATAGTTGCAGAAATAATGCACACACTCTTCCACTGGTCAGACACGCAGATAACCGGGCAAAACCCATGCTATAATAACAAGATGTTATTAAACTAACAGGTTGTAATTCCAGTGCTATGCAGAAATGACACACTTGACCTCCAGGCCTGAGGTTTTGTGCTGATTTTCATAAGACACAGCTTCAGTCGTGACTGAGACCAGGCTCCAGGTGTGTTTGTGTGAGCTGTAGCGTGTGTGTTTGTGACTGTGGCTGTGACGGTGCGTTGGAGGAAAGTCAGAGATGGTTTCTGAGGAGCTCAGATCTCCGTCTCCTCCAGCGCTCGATGACTTCAAAGCTGCGTCTGAGTCAGGACACGGTCGCTTTGAATCATCTCAGTGAGGGGAGGGAAGATGATCCACAGCCTGCAGATCAAATTCAGATGCACCTGGTCTGAAGTCAGCACACAAATTTGGCTTTTGTGTCATCTGGATGCTTATGTTTCCGGTCTGGAGTTTACAATGCACTTAAATTAAAAATGCAATTAAAAACATGCAACATCTAGTTTAGAATGTGTCTCTTTTTATTGTTATAAATTTAAAATAGTGCAATATGCTTGTGTGAGCTCATATCACCTGAATAGTGGACCAGGGTTATTATCCATAAATTAAACTAAAACCATTGAAAACTATTTTGTTACTTGAAATAAAACTATAATAGTATATTAATGGTCCTAAAATACCACTTTAGTGGACATTAGACAAAAACTAATTTTTACTAAGATAATTATTTGACATCATAATAATGAGTGAGGGCCTTTTTTGCATTCTATAAAATTTGAATTGAGGTAATTAATTGTCATAATGTCATAAGAGGCTTAAATTTTGTTAAATTCCTTTAAGACTTAGGAAAAACTCTTGTATTTGAATGTTGCATTTGTGTGTGTGTGTGTGTGTGTCTGTGTGTGTGTGTGTGTGTGTGTGTCTGTGTGTGTGTGTGTGTGTGTGTGTGTGTGTGTGTGTGTGTGTGTGTTAGTAAATGAAGAAACTTGCATCTGTTCTGGTGCCGTTTTTTTTTTAAGTCTGTGACCCTTGTGGCTGTTGAAGATGGATGGATGGATGGATTGTAAACAGAAGCTTAAAATCATAAATAAAATTATATTGGAATTTATAGTTATCATAGTATATATACAGTATATATCCCAATCCAAAATAATCTTGCAGTGCACCATATTCCTTGTACTGTATGAATTCTGTCTCATCACTGAGAGTGTCAAGGTATGTTCTGCTCACTGTGGACGTTATCCTCACTCTCTGTTGGAGATTAAAGCTTATAGTGATTTTTTTTATGGAATAGCTTGCAGAAAATGTCTGCCTGACAGATCTCAGTGAAAAAGGTGTCGTAAGAAATCACATGTGTCTCTGTGACAGAACTCAACTCGACAGCAAATAAGAGATAGAATGATGCTATTGTTTAGCTGACATGTCTTTCAACGGTCTAAAGCCTGAAACATGCACTAGTATATGAGCCCACATACTAGTGTTTCTCTACAAGCATGCTTTCTTACATCGTTGTGTTCTGAAAGCACTCATTGCATCATGCTGCAATGGTCAGTATGGCGTACTTTAGCATAAATGGTCTTCTGTGGTCATGGTCAATGTATTTTTTTTATTTTTTTTTATTTTAAGGTTTACTAGGTTTTTGTTCTCTTAATTGGGTTTGATAGGATTGCTGTTCCAAAATCACATTGCAATGGAAAATATAAAATAAAAAAGTTATACAAAATATTAATAAAAACAGAATCTCAATTACACTAAAATACGACTCCTTATCATATTTTTATTTTGGTGGCTTAATGTGAGGGATATTCTGTAATAAAACATCTGATTATTGATATGTAATATATTGATTATTATTATAACATTTTCTATTATTTTTATACAAAAACTCTAAAAAAATTATTTTTAATAATAGACTCGCTTTTAATTAAGAGTTTCATTTTTAGAAAACCATCTCTTTTTTTTTTTTTTTTTAAGAAAACCTTTAGTTTTATATGTGATCAAATGAAAGTTTTTTTTTTATTTATTTATTTTTTTTTTTTTGGAAGACCAACAGGTTTTGACTTGTTTGGTCCCACTCTGAGTTTTCACATTAGTTTATGTTCTTCCCTTTTTTTATGTGTAAATAACAAGTAAATAAGTCCTGTCCACAGACATGCAAATATATCTAATGCTAGACCTACAAGTGCTCATAAAAGCACAGATCAAGAGGGTCAAAGCCTAATAATGTGAAAATTATTGAAATTAAAGTGCAACATTTGTTTGCTTTAGTTTGTCGGTCACAGATTCTGTTCCACGTGATATCATGCAGTAAAATGATTATGTTTTGCGTCATTATAGGTAATATAGTTAGTATGCAGTAGCTGTGCCAGCTGAATCTACCCACGTCCCTCCCGAAGGCATGCTTCATTTCTCCCGCACCTTTCTGAGAAGTGCTTCATTTCCAGTTTCAGTTTTCCAACTGATAAAACCTGAAATTCGAGATGTGTGTGTGGTGAGGAACTTCTATAGACGCCCCTAATGGGTGGAGGCCAACAGCAGAAAACAGGAAGGTGCTGATAAGACGCTCCAAAGTTCACCGGCACACCTGAGGAGCGCTAGATCTTCCTCCAGACCGACTGCAGATGGACAACCGGGGACGGACTCTGTCATTGCACAAATGACAGCCATCGAAGAATGTCCCACCGTTTGACTTAATGTGATTTTTCTCATTTGTGGATATGAGATTTCTAGGAAGCGTCTCATGGAAATAATGAGACGACTGTGTCTCTGACCGTTGGATCTTTATTGGAAGCTTCTCAATTGGAGATATTTTCACTCGTCTGGATATGTGGCCTCTGAGAGTTACTGTTTTCTTGCTCTGCTTTACAGGTGAGTAATAAGAATCCACGTATTTCTTTAAAAATATATTTTCTTTCCTTTTATTTTTTTTAAAGTACTTAAAATAATCTTTTTTTTTTTTTACATATTTTTGTTTATTCTATTTTTATACTTTAAATTTTTTTATGTTTTTTGTTTTCAAAATGACAATGAAATTAACTTTTTTTATTATTAGTTTTTTTTTTAAACTGTTCAGAAACTGTAGGCCATAAATATTTTTCTTACTGACCACGAAACTGTATTTTCCATTGTATTTCTTTAAAAAATTATATTTCATTTATATATTTGTAAAAACTAAAAGTATTTAAACAATAAACTTTTACTTAATATATTTGAAATTATTTATCATTATTATTAATTCAATCAAAATCACAATAGAATATGTGTTTGTGACAATCAGCCAAGGTTATTATAATTAACTAAAACATTTAAAACATTGAATGAGGCATTTACTAAATGAATGAAATGAATTAAAAAAATAATTTCAGTCAATATAAATAAAACATAATGAAATTAAATTAAACAGCTAGCTGCCAAGGCAACAGTTCTCATTTTTATTTAATTTAACTTGATGACTAAAATCATATTAAACTACATTAATGACTAAAATAAAAAGACTGAAATAAAAAATAATAAAATTTATAGACGTTTAAAAAAAATTATAAAAAGACAAAAAATTACTAAACCTCAAAACTAAAATGACCAGAGAATATAAAAATAAAACTGAATTAAAATTATTAATAAAAACTATAAAAGTATCTCAATGACACTAAAGTGCTATTTAAGTCCAATTTTAATTTTGTTTGCTGAATTAGAATATTCTGCATGTAAGAACCTTTTTCTGTAAACAAAAAGACTTGTAGTTGAACTTTAGAGTTGTTAGAAGATGCCAGTATATGAGTTGCATGTGTTTAATTGTGTATGTCATGTCAGGCCGTACTACATACGATCACGGATAAACTACTTCAGTTAACACCTTGTCTTATGCTTCTGTTTATAATCAAATTACACTCCGTCTGGCAGGCTTTATTTACCCATTAAAACTTATTTTATTCACATTTGCTGTGAGTGTTACTATTCACCATCTGTAGAGGTCAATCTCTTTACACGAGCAACACTTTCTGAAAAAAAAAGGCTGGTGTATCTGGAGCCGTTCAGTTTTCCTCAAAGGAAAATCCAAACGTGCAGAGATTATTCATCCAGGCTCATAATCGATGGGAAACCATGTGGATCATCATCTCGCTGTGAGACGCTCGTCAAACTCTGTCCATCGACCGCTGAAACTAGAAAAGGAAAGTTGGCCAAGAAGAAAGTTTGAAAAAGCCCTGCGATTTAAAGGTTATATATATTTATTGATTGATGTCAAACATCCTGAAGAACTTGAGCAGGTTTGTGGATGCTGCTCAGAAGGATGTTGTTTCCTCTGCTGGTAGTGTTTCAAATGATAATCTGAAGAGTCAAGCGAACTCAATTCGGAAATCATTGCAAACTCAAAGACGGCATCATCTTCAACAGAGGAGCTTCTGTCTGTGTTTGTTTAGTGTGTTATAAAATAGAGATGTGCAGCGTTGGGGAAAGTTACTTTTAAAAGTAATGCATTACAATATTGCATTACTCTCTAAAAAGTTACTTTTTTAGTTACTTTTTTATGGAAAGTAATGCATTACGTTACTTTTTCTCTTCTGGGCTGGGCTTGCAAATTTATATATATATATATATAAATTTCTATTTTTGGCAAATGTAAAGGCCCTTTCGCACCAAAAGTGAAATTAATAACCCTCAGTTATTCTGGATTGCAGGAAACATAGAATGCAGGAGAAGAAAGTTCAACACTCTGCAGCAATAAAAAAGAAAAAGAAATGTCATGTTTATCTTAAGTCATTTTTGCTTATTAATATGGTTGAATTGGATCAGCAAAGATTGGCAGCAAAGATATTGGTTAATAAAATGTGATTAAATGCATAAAAGATATTTGTGTTATTTAATACATTTAATTATTGCAGGTTTGCATTGCAATGCTTCCATTCATTTTGAGGAATACTGAATCTGATTTTGTGCAAGTGAAATGAGTGAATGCATAATCATATTTAGTCTAGAACTACAGTAACATCATGTTCTCTCAGCAAACACAACGCCTCTGCACTTACTTCCCATTTCTTGGGGACAGGAGAGCTGTCAGTCAATAAATGGGAAAATAAAGTAGCTTGCGTTACTTATTTGAAAAAGTAATTCAGATATTTTATTGTAAATTTAAAATTAATGCGTTACTTTATTAGTTACTTGAAAAAAGTAATCTGATTACGTAACTCGCGTTACTTGTAATGCGTTACGCCCAACACTGGTGATGTGTTACGTTCATGAACGGTTCGTTCAATTTGAACAAATCTTTAATATAACTCGGGAACATCGAGTCGCCTCAGCAATTCATGTTGACCGTGCATGCACAACATCCTATTGATTCTTTACAGTAAACAGAAATGATTAGTTCACCTCTCGAGTCTTCGTTTGTTCTTTTGACACGTGATGTGACAGCAGTATTGGATACAGAAATGAGTTAATAATTCCCAACCTTCCTTACAAACACGTTTACAGTTATGTGATGTGTTTCTGGTCTCAAATTGTAGCTTTTTAATTTCTTACAATTTATACATTTGCGAATTTCTGTCATGATGCTTAACATTGAATGTGATAATAAAGAGGCTTAAACTTTATCCATATGATGAGGGAAAATCACTTTGACAAAGCAAAGATAGCTATATATAATAACAGCAAACAGTTAATAATATGCAATGTTTGTGTTTGTTGTAAGATACTGAGCCGGGAAGCAGGCACGCGACAAAAGAACGAAAAATAAAGATCGGGAGGTGAGGAAACAGACTGCATAACCTAAAACAGTGAATTAATCATTACTGTTTCTCATCATTTAATTTGGTCGTGGTTGCATTATAGTTTTATTGCATTGACAGTCTTATTCGAAATGTTGCATATGTGTTGTGGAACTTGGCTATTAACATGCAACCTTTGAATTATATTCTGCTGAAATGAATGAAATGACTCGGAAAAAATATTCGTTCATTTTGATCAACGAGATTCAAAGATCCGAGTCAGTAGAATGACCCGATCTTCCCATTACTATTATAAAACGGTTAGGTCCAGTCCTCGATTCTGATTGGTCGGCAAGTGTGTTTTATTCAGGATATAGGCGCGGCTATGACCGCTTCACCCAACGGTTCTGTGTATCACTGCGCAACATCCGTAGCAACATAATCTATAATATAGCATCAAAACTGAATATTACTGTATTTATTTGTTTCTGTTTCAGATATGTTACTGTATGTCCATCAGTTTACACTGTAATGATGCCTCCACGTTTGCGAGGTGTCGCAAATCGGTCTGCTTTAAACTAAAACACAGGAAAGAGACGTTTTCTCATGCTGTGAGATAAGCAGATGTGTGTGTGTGAGAAAATATTATATCCAGCATATTCTTCAACGCGGAAGTAAGCCTATGGGCGACACTTCCGGTTCATTAGCCGCTATAGGAATATAATGAGCAGAATTACAACGTACGGTAAAACTGTTTGCACTACAAACAAGTGTTTATATAAGCAATATCGAGTACGAGAGTGATATTGCATTTATACAACAGTTCGACGGAACGTGTGTAATTAAACAAGAAACAACGGAGTGCCTAATAAAACCCTCTTTTGTGTGGAACTACTTCCTTCCGCCACGGATTCAAAGCTCAAGTTGACTGTTAACCATACGTCACTTTTAGAATTCGTATCAAGGGCATGTGCTGCTTCAGTTAGGTTATTAGTGAGAAATAATGAGGTTATAAGAGAGAAACAATGCGGCAAGACGTGCATCCAAATGAGAAAGAGGGAGACCGCGAAGCTAGACGTTTCTTCTTATATTAACTAATGTACTCTATGATTAGCTCAGTGAATAATTTCAAAAAAACATAGACCCGGCTAGAACAAGCGGAGTGATACAAAATTGTGAAAGGGCGTTCCTGTAGCGATACCAGTACAATATCTCACGGTTCTCAACCAATCAGATTTGAGAACCAGAACGAACTGTTGTATAAATTACGATAATACATTAAATAATATGGTAAGACACACCAATTTGCAATATCAAGCCGCAAAAGGAGCGGTTTTGTACTGTTAAAAATAGCTGGAAGCGAATGAGACCGGAAGTATAGAATTTACAAGTTATACATATACACATTTTTAAGGGAAGAATAAGGTGGATATGGTGTTAAAAAATAAACGAGATTGCGGATGAGAACAGTTCCTATTCTGTGTTTTTATTTGAGATCGAAAAGATGAGGAATGTTACACCTGAGCATTCTCTTACCGTTTACTGTTGCTGTCAGGAACTATTTTTTAGCGGAAGGGTAACATTTACTGAATTTACTTCAAAAAGGTAACATCAATACATACATTTTTGGTTTTAATAATTTTGTGTGGTAACCGTTTTATAAAAGCAATAAGGTACTCATGGCGTGCTGTATTGTGAATAAGTCACGCCTCGAGTATCTTATTGCTTATTGTTGTAACCACATCAACTGTGGAGTATAAATGGAAAAACCGACCCGAGGGACAAAGTGTCCACTTTGCTTTTAGACAAAAGACATTCAGACCAGAACATCATTAGTTGATTTATATATAACCAAGATGGTCACAACACAATGAAAGATGTTCACAGACCTCTAAAACCATCTCGCCTTTATTGTTCTGTCTTGCAGGTTGCTGGGGTCAGAGCTGTAATCGCACGAAGGCTTATTTTGAGTCCAGGAATTTCTTCAGCGTTCTCCATTGGGATCCTGTTGACGTTCCGGGTCAAACGCTTCTCTACAGCGTCCAGTACAACCTGTGAGTGACAGACATGAGAGCAAAACAGGGCTGGACCTCTGCTTTTCCTTCCACCCCCAGCCCCCCTTTTATCCATTTATAGCATGCTAGGTACAATTGCACAGATAAGGAGATTTTTAAATATATGATCATATTAGAAGTACATTGTTATTATTACATATAATCATGTAAATACATTAATCTCTATTAATATATATAGAAAGAGACCACTGTTGCATGATTATATATTATTAAAATGTCAAATTAATATAAAAACATATTAACATAATATATTAAAAAGCAAATTTAATAAATATATATAGAGAGAGAGAGAGCGAAAGAGAGAATGTTTGTTGTACTAAATTATATATGATAAAATACAATAATGCAATAAAGTTATAATGTATTATAAAAAAAATTAAATTAATGTAATATATATATATATATATATATATATATAAGAGACTATATTGTTATACAATTACAGACATACATTTTTTCACATCATGATATTACATTTTGGTACAGTAACTGCCGAACACTACTGAAAGAATTAATAGGGGTTTGACACAGTCCTTTGAATTAATGGGAGCAATTGAAAGAAATTTGAAGAAAAGTTGAAGAAAACGCACACATTTTTTATGCTAATGTCATGCTTACGCCTGTGCTCACATGGCATTATCATTAAAAAACATCTGAAATAATTTGTAGTGTTTTAAATATATAATAAATGATTTGGCCATGGGTTTAATGTTTTCCTCTCAGTCCTTTGGTTTTCTGTGAATAACATTGTGAAGTCTGTGACTCGTGACTTTGGTGAAGGACACGCTGTGGTCAGCTGGCTGTGAATCTCTGAACTGCAATTAGAAACAGAGCAGGAAGAAGCTGCGTCTGCGAAATGTTGCCGGCCCTTTCTGGCCTTGGCACCGAATCTTCTGCACCAGTCAGTTACGCTTTACAGAGAAACTGATGGGGGAAAATAAATGTGATGGGAATGGAGGGAGCAGCAGTGCATGCTGGGAAGGGTCAGTGGGGCAGACAGCGGATGACGGGATGAGAGAGGAAAGCTTCAGAAGCTCCAGATAATCCCACATCAGTCCAACCTCTTCACCTCTCCACCCATATTGGAGCTTTTGAGCTTTGAATGGTTTTCATATGCTTTTCGTTTCTTATTTTTGCTCCGTTATACAGTAGTGGATATATGATTACAGCAAAATAGTTCAGTGCCTGCTTTTTTAAAAACATTTATGATCAAAGATATACATCATATATCGAAAAAAAAAAAATATATATATATAATTTATTATTTTTATAGAATACTTATTTATATAAATAAAATTCATGTTATAATTATTTTATTTTATATTTTTATATAAATTAGTTTTGTTTGTAATATTTTATAGTTATACGTTTTTCATTTATTTTTATAGAAATAATATTTATTTTAATTTTAATCTTAATTTTAAAATTAATTTAATTAAAAAATATATATTTTTATATAAAATATTTTCTTTTTTTATATTTTCAATCTAAACTTTTTTCTAGAAGTGCTTTTTTTATATTTGCTAGAAATAATTGTTGTTTTCTTCATTTTTAATTAAAAAAAATGTATTTTGTATTAACTGCCATTTTTTACATTTGTAATTGAACAAGTTCAACGAAAACACTTTTTCCAAATTAAGGTCGTTGCACTGAGAATTTGCATTTATTGACTTTATGACTTAATATATTTATAACTTGAGTTGTTCCAAAGATAACAATGATCATGCAATATCTGATACATGATGTAACGCATGATATGACATATGCACACAGTAAACAGGGTGTGTAATGATGTACCAGGTGAAGAGCAGGAGAACTAGTTTAGGCTAAATAGAATCTGGTTAGTCTGGTCAATTTAAAAGAGTTTCTGTGTGCACTCACTGCGACTATGATTAAACAAGATCTGCATTAAATGGGTGCTGATTCATTTCCTCCAGAGACTGTGTTTGTGTTTGTCACGTGCAACTTTATTGAATGTAAGTGAGTATCTGCTGTCGTTCTTCTGACTGAAGTCTGTTCTGTTGCAGTTATGGGAACCCGTATGAACCAGTGACATGGTGTCAGAACATCTCCACTCCTGTTTGTGACATGACGGATGTGATGACCCATGTGATGAGCGATGTGACCTCTAAATATCATGTTAAGGTCAGCGCCGGTGGACGATGCTTGGGAGAGGTGATGTTCACTCCGTTTTGGGAAAGTAAGTTATTTTGGACTTTCATTCTTCAGCTCAAATTATGTTTGTGGTCAAGCTAAAGGGATAGTTCACCAAAAATGAAAATGTGTTGTTAATTAACTCACCCTCAGGCCAACTATACAAGATGTAGGCAAATGTTTCTCTTCAGTTGAACAGTAAAGAAGATTTTTAGCTGAAACCGTGATCATTGGTGATTCATAAAATGCAAGTCAAAGGCTACTGGCACTTTAAGTGTCAAAAAAACACATCAGGCAACACAAAATTAATCCCTGTAGCTCCTCACAATATATTGAGGTCTTATGAAGTGAAACGATCAGTCTCTGCAAGAAACTCAACATTATTTACATCATTGTAATCCAGAGCCTTAGGTAAACAGTCTGGAGTGATGTCCGGTTCACGAACAAATCATTCTGGCCACGTACACACTGCAGCTAAATTCGGTTGTCAGTTCACCTTTTACTTCTTAAAAGGAAAAGTGTTCTGTACACACATAATTCACTAAAATACGGGAGTGACAACCGCATTAACTCACGAAAAATACAGGTAGTGACAACCACATTTACAGAAATTCTAAGCAGTGTGTTACGGAACTGAACTGAACAACTAGTCGTTAATGACGGTTTTGAACGTGCACCAGAAATGTGTCTTCATCTGTATGTGAGATGCAAGAAAATAACAATGAAAGAAGTCTTAGTCTTAGCATATTTTGACACGGGGCTAGTTACGCTCACAGGCCCTGTGGTAAAGTGTCAGTGTTGCCAGATCTTCATAGAAAAGAAAAAAAAACAACAAAACAAACAAGGACAAGCACAAAAAACACTAAAACACCCAAATGCTTTGTTTTATAGCACAAAAAAAAAACATATATCTCATATCCGCAACAGACCACTTTATTAACTTCATAAAGTGCCTGGCTTTATGAGCTAAGACTGAACAACATACCTAAAAGCACTTGTAAATACGAGGATATAGCAACACTGTGAGACAGCGCGCTCTAAAGCAGCCTCCCGAGCATAAACAAAACACAGCACGTCTATCAGCGGTAGTTTAGTTAAAATCGACGGACAAAAAGAGTCTTTAGCCAAAAAATGGCACATACCAAACGGCAAAGACAGCAAAAATGTTGCTATGGTTACGAATGTGTGAGTGACTGCTGTTGCGTACACACATGGAATGATAATTTACGGGACTCACTCCTGAAACTTTGTGTACGTGGCCTCTTTTGAACCGGATCTTTGTGGTGAACTAGATGAACCAGTTCAAATCAGATCAAATCAAAACTAACTAACTTTCAGATGCCTGACAGTCACTCCAACTGGAAATAAGCCGAAATACCGCCGTATATCTGATCCTGTGATGAATGAACTGATTCAGCGCATGGGGTAAGCAAAATAATCTTGTTTTCTGTTTGAAATAAGATTATTTTGCTTACCCCATTGGCAGATTATTTTGATTTATTTTTCTGAAAACTCGACAATAATTTTTACTTGTCTAGAAAATCCTTCTTGATTTAAGAATTTTTAGATATCTCTGCTAGAAACAAGACAAAAAATCTATGTAAGAAAAGTCGTTTTTGCAGTGTAATTCAAATATCCGATGAGTGTCGCTAAAAGTTAATGCTGTATCGTGTTGGAAATATCACCTACACTAAACCCAACCCTAAACTCACCTGATAGTGTCAACAAATGCAGAAGTAATATAAAAAACACATTTGTTGATGCAGCCGTGCTATTTGAACTTCCTTATCCGGATCTGAGTTGTTCTGTCGAACCGCATAGTTTCACAGGGTTCGTATCTGAGGTCTTCATCTCTCAAGTGCAACGCCATATTGCGTGAGCTTCCGAGCAAACATTAGAACGAATTCGAAAACTCACGCATATGAAGCTGAATATGTGACGAGACGTTCAAAAGTATCCGTTTTCAAACTTTTAAATGTTAAAATTGTTTAGAATTCATAACATAATATTCCTCAAGTAATTATGCGAAAATTAGGCTTTATTAATCGAAACTGTATTACTGGAAACTGCAGCGATTCGTGTGTATAGGTACGTTTTTTTGAGTTTCACAGAAATGTAGGTAGAGGAATGTTTTACGTAAACCAACTAGTGATGTGAACCAGTTCATTGAAATAAACAGTCACAAAGAACCAGTTCGCGGAAAATAATCATATTTCCTCATTTGCCTGAGGCTCTGGGTTACAGGTAATAATGTTGTAAATAATGTTCAGTTTCTTGCACAGACTGATTGTTTCACTTCATAAGACCTCAATATATCGTCAGGAGCCATGGGGATTAATTTTGTGTTGCCTGATGTGCTTTGTTTGACTCTCAAAAATGTGCAGCCGCTGACTTGCATTTTATGAATCACCAAGGACCCCGGTTTCAGCTAAAAATCTTCTTTACTGTTCTGCTACAGAAATAAACTCACCTACATCTTAGATGGCCTGAGAGTGAGTAAATTAACAGCTAATTCTCATTTTAACAACAACATATTAAACAGCAAACATCATAAACTGTCTTGATAGTTTCTCAAAATCTGTCTCTCTGTCTCTGTTCTGTTTTACTTGTTTCAGCCACATTCGCAGCTCCGCAGCTGTCAGTAACGTCAAACCGAACCCATCTGAATGTGACGGTTTCGCCGCCGATGGCCGCTTGGAACTGCTCTATTGAGAATATCGGCTTTTGGGGAAAAGGTTTCCTGAGATCATCCATTAAGTACACAGTTCGTCTGACACATCCCGAGTCACTGGCTGGAAAGGTTATTATTCCTGATTCTCCTTCAGTCGTTATTAGGATCCATTAGGATTCATGTTATTATTTACTTACTTAACTTTATTGTCCTTAAAAGCAATTCTTTATGTATTAGTTGCTATCACCCCATAGAAAATCTTTGGAGGGAGTTGAAAATCCGTGTTGCCCGCGACAGCCCCAAAACATTACTGCTCTAGAGGAGATCTGCATGGAGGAATGGGCCAAAATACCAGCAACAGTGTGTGAAAACCTTGTGAAAACTTACAGAAAACGTTTGACCTCTGTCATTGCCAACAAAGGGTATATAACAAAGTATTGAGATGAAATTTTGTTATGACCAAATACTTATTTTCCACCATAATTTGCAAATAAATTCTTTAAAAATCCTACAATGGGATTTTCTGGATTTTTTTTTCTCATTTTGTCTCTCATAGTTGAGGTATACCTATGATGAAAATTACAGGCCTCTCTCATCTTTTTAAGTGGGAGAACTTGCACAATTGGTGGCTGACTAAATACTTTTTTTCCCCACTGTATGTGTGGAAACCTGTGCATTCTGTCTTTTTGCAGGTATTTGAGGACACGTCTCGCTCAGTGTTTCTTTGGCTTGTGGAGACAGACGTGCAGTACTGTGGTGATGTGTTATATACGCTCACACATCCCGGTCTGTCCAGTCCCAGTGAAAATGCCTCCTTTTGTGTGACTGTCTCAGGTAATTCAACAGTTTGTGCTTTGATTGATGTGAAGAAAACTATAGTCCACATTCCGATGACTGAATCTGAACACCCACAATTCATGTTTTCAATGTTTTATTGTTTCCCTTCATTAGTACCCTAACTAAATCTACAATTTACATTATTTATTTGTTTATTCATTCATTCATTCATTCATTTTTGAGCTTATATTTTATTATCATTATTTTATTCATTTATTTTCTTAGACATGAATGTATATAGAATGCAAAATAATGATAGCAAATGAGACAAAGTCATTTTATTTTACTATTATGTAACAGAAAATGTGCACTATATACGATTGTCAACTACTTATTTATGTAATAATTTATTCATATTTGTAACGGGGCTGACGAGACGTGAGACGTGTGGATCCATCTGCAAGCTTTATTTAAAGAGGCAGAGGACCACCACGGCGGAGCAGAGGGAACAGGAAACCCCCCCGGTGAACCACACCCATCAGGAGACCATGGCGGAGACTGTAACAACGAGAGAGCAGAGACAGACAACACAGACAGAACATTGGGGTAGATAGACAAGACTGAGCATTCAGGGGCAGCCTCCCTGGCTGGGTCGGGACAAGACAAAAGTTCACAAACGGCCTCCATGACCGTGGTGACAGGACAAGCAGGGAGTTCGTAAACAGACTCTATAGCCGTGATAGGACAGACAAAGAGTTCCCAGACGACCTCCTTGGCCGGAACAGAACAGGCAGATCGTTCA
>NW_015506203.1:353753-354969 GCF_001515645.1 Sinocyclocheilus grahami | reverse complement strand
GGCCTCCTTGGCCGGAACAGAACAGACAGAGAGTTCATTGACGGCCTCCTTGGCCGGAACAGGACAGGCAGAGAGTTCATAGATGGCCTCTTTGCCTGGAACAGAACAGACAGAGAGTTCATAGGTGGCCTCCTTGGCCTGAACAGGACAGGCAGAGAGTTCATAGATGGCCTCCTTGGCTGGAACAGAACAGACAGAGAGTTCATAGGCGGCCTCCTTGGCCGGAACAGGACAGGCAGAGAGTTCATAGATGGCCTCCTTGGCTGGAACAGAACAGACAGAGAGTTCATAGGCGGCCTCCTTGGCCGGAAAAGGACAGGCAGAGAGTTCATCGCCGGCCTCCTTGGCCGGAACAGAACAGGCAGAGAGTTCATAGACGGCCTCCTTGGCCAGAACAGAACAGGCAAAAAGTGCGTTGCTGGGCGCCACCACCACACAAGGAACTGAGGGAAGTGTCGACATCTCGGGATGTTCTGCAGCCTGTGCCGCCACCTCCGAAGAAACTACAGTGGACACCATGGCCTCTGGGAGCACAGCAGTGGACACCGCTACCTCGGGAGGTTCTGCAGCGTAAGCCGCCACCTCTGGAGATGTTGTAGCCGGTGCTGCTGCCTCTAGCAAATCGGCGGTGGAGTACGTGGCCCAGATACCCCATAAAGCAACCCCCCATATGGGAAGTGCTGCAGACAGGGGAATGAGTTCATGAATAGAAGGGTTAGAGTGAGTGGGTTTGGTGATACCAGCGGTGCGTGCAGACACCAGCGGTGCATCCCTCACACTGGATACCAGACTGGGATAACGAAGGGCTGACCCTTAGAATCTGGGTGTGACAGACAGGACGTGACATGACTCTGGATGATCAGCTGTGATGCAACGTGATTCTGGATGAATAAGTGAGGCGTGACGTGACTCTGGACAAACAGTTGAGACGTGACGAGACTCTGGACGAACAGCTGAGACATGGCGAGACTCTAGAAGATCAGCTGTGACGTAACGAGGCTCTGGCAGCTCAGCTGAGACTTGACTTGACTCATGAAGATCAGCTGTGACCTGACTTGACTCATGATGATCAACTGTGACTTGACTTGACTCCTGAAGATCAGTTGTGACTTGTCTTGACGCATGAAGATCAGTTGTGACTTGACTAGACTCATGAATATCAGCTGTGACTTGACCAGACTCAGGATAATAAACTGTGACTCGATTTGACTCATGA
>NW_015506203.1:288204-349613 GCF_001515645.1 Sinocyclocheilus grahami | reverse complement strand
GTACAGGCTAAACAATACTCAGCCGAGAAAGGTGGGTAGAGTGGGTGTTATATAGTGAGTGAGGTGATTAGAAACAGCTGTGTGCAATGAGTGCAATCAGTGCAGTGTGCAAATCATGCAAAGAATGATGGGATATGTAGTCCGGGGTGCTATGCAACAGTTTGTGTTGTGCGAGAGTCAATGTAATGGAAAGGGTGACCTCTGGTGGTGAATAAACGGAAGTCCATGGACCGAAATCGTGACAATATGTTTTGCGGTTTTTTTTTTTTTTTAACAAACTTTATTTTAATTTTTACAAATTTATTTTCCTAGACATAAATGGGCAGTATATTTAATGCAAACTTATGGTAGTAAATGAGACAAAGTTGCTGAAAATTAATGAAAACCTATTTTTCAGTGTTGACTATTATATAACAAGAAAAGATGGATTATATACAAATATTTATTAATTTATTTATTCATTTATTTTTCATTCATTCGCTCTTTTTTATTTTATTTTATTTTACATGAATGGCCACAGTGTATATAATGCAAAATAATGAAAGCAGTTGAGACAAAGTTGCTGAAATTAAATAGTAACCTATTTCACAGTGTTTACTATTATATAACAAAAAAAGTGCATTATATGCAATTGCCAACAAATTAATGATTTATGTATGTATTTATTTTCTTAAACATAAATGGCTAGTATATGATGCAAAATAATGACAGCAATTGAGACAAAGTTGTTGAAATTAAATAAAACCCTATTTCACAGTGTATTCACATCATTATATACGATTGCCAGCAGATTTTATAAGTGACACCAGACTGAACTTTATATTCATATGCAATTTCTGTATTTTTCAGCACCTAAATCCTGGCTTCATATATTAATATGGCCTTGTCTGCTGGCTCTGCTGCTGCTGATCGTTCTACCCATCATGCTTTGCCAGCTGTCAGTAAAGAGAAAGAGCTCCTTACCGAAATCACTGGTAAGTGATTGTGTCATATTCACTGTGGGAAATTCCAGGTGAACATACCTGGAATGGGCTCCCGTCTTACTGGCAGTGAAAAGTCCTGTTTGACAAGAGCGTCACGTTTCTCTTATGCCCCTGAAGGAATGCGTCTTATCTGCACATTGCTCTCGGCAACACAAAATGAGTTTATCATGTCGATTACGGTAAGCACAATTAAACATCTGCTGCCAGAACAACAGTCACGGATTTTCCTTGCAGCACTTCTGCGCTTTCATGGATTATTTACCCTGTTTTGGATTTTGAGATATTATAAAAAGTCTTATCCGTTTGTGATGTGAAAAGATAAATCATGCATGTTGATATTTGCACAGTAAATTTGCTCAGTTTGGGTTCTTGTGTAACCTTGTGTAGTTGTGTTGATTAATCAAGTCAATATTTGGCTTCACAAAACGTCTTTCACTTAAACTTCCCTGTGGACTACAACTCGTTTGATGAATCAGTTCTGCTTCATTCTGTTTCAAATACATGAATCTAGAATCAAATATGATCATATGTGAATTTTATAAGTCAGGGATTTCCACACATTTTTGTCAGCCAAATCTTTGACCTACAATATTTACTTGAAGTAGGATAAATATTTCAATAACTTAACAGCATATTTGCATGTTCATGGTTCTCTGATGTTGATTAATGTTCACATGACATGCATTAACCACTTTTTTATTATTTTATTTTTATTATTTTAAATTATTTATTTTTGGGGTTTAAATGATTGTTTGAAAGTTTTATTTCAATTGTTTTATTTTAAAATGATTTCTTTTCATTTGAATTTTTTCTTATTTAATTGGTTTTTAGTAAGTGTTTTTGTAAATATTTTGCACATTTTATGATTTAATTAGTTTGTAGTGTTTAAATAGTTTTATTTTGCAATGATATATTTTAATTCAACATTTTTCTGATTTAATTAATTTGTAATTAGTGTTTATTTTTTATTTTATTTATTATTTAAAATTTAAAACACTTAATTTTAATATTATTTAATTGACTTTTAGTAAGTGTTTTATTTTTATTATTTTTAAATTATTTATTTTGATTTTACATTTTATGATATAATTAATTTTTAGCAAGTGTTTTATTTAGATTTTTATGTTTTTATTTTACAATATATCTTAATTTAACATTTTTTCGGATTTAATAGATTTTTTAGTGTTTTATTTCAATTTGCTTTTATTTTAAAATTATTTATTTTTATGTGATATTTTAGGATTCCATTGATTTTTAGTTAGTGTTTTATTTAGATTTAAATTTTAAGATGATTTTTGTTTATTTTAATTTGACATTTTTATGATTTAAATGGTTTTTAGTAAGTGTTTTATTTGCGTGGTTTTTATTTTAAAATTATTATTAGCTTTTCATCAACTCACGATTTGGGAAACATAGTTAAAAGTGATTTAAGTGACCAAACGTCCCAGTTTACCTGGGATAGACTGGTGTACCAACAATTTGTTTAAAAATATAAATATATATCCTAAATTTCCGATAGGCTCAAAAACTCTCTTCTCTCCCCGTGAAACAGATCCTGCCAAAGAACAGCAGTCCTGCGTTTTGTTCATATCCCAGAGACGACATCTCTAAAGTGGAAGTGTGGTCCGGATTTGTTGCGACGGTTGATCCACAGGCTGTTTTTCCTCCGCCGAAGTCAGAGATCGTGGTTGATGCTTACGCATCCCAGGAACCCTGTGACCAGGAGTGCACACACGATCAACCGGACATCCCAGTCCAGGACAGCCCAGAGTCTTCTGTGCACTACAGCATGATCGTGCCTTTCCAGATTTCCATCAAACCATCATCTGATGGCACAACAGATGAAACCCACTCGGATTCATTTGGTCCAGAGTCCATTTCGAGCTTTTCAATAAGCCATTCAGACACCGAAAACAACAGCGGGCCACTGGTGGTGCCGGTTAGACCCACTAAAAACGGTGCGCTGCAGTTTCACGACTGTTTATTCCAGTGTGACACTGGTCAAAATTCTCCAGAACCTTCCCAGGACTCAGAAGGTTTATCTGGAGAACAAACTCCTTTACTATCTGACCTAGTTCAGAAGGACTCCAGGTACAGCTCATCCTACCTGCCCTTACATGTTTCTGACGTTGTGACGTCAAACTACAGGCAAAACTGGCTGCCAGGGATTCCTCTGGAGGGACAACAAGACCAGAGGACTTATGTTATGAGGACAGACCACCTCCAGGACTCAACTGAACCTGATGAGGACTTCATAGATGAAGAGGAACTTAGAGTTGGTGTGATCTTTCTGGACAGGTGGATGGTGGAGACGCAGGGATTGACTTTGTCTTGCAACTAACCGGCGGAGCTTCTTGCTCTTCTCAGTGCTCATCTTAGTACGTCCATGCCAGATAAAAAAAAATGTTAAACGATCATCTGTTGGGTTTTGCCAGCTCATTGCATCAGGTAGTTGTGTAGGAAGTGGTGCAAGTTTGAGAGTTCGTACAAACGTTATGAGTTCACTAGCTTCATTTAAAGGTCTTTCCGTATGAAATCGACCAAACTTCAGAAACCTCCCCAGCTAAAATGCTTGATTTTGTTAAATTTTTCTGAAAGACAAACATAAAAAGTGATGAAAGCCAACATATTACGTGCCATAGATTAATATTTACTGAGTAATCCACTATTTTGTCAAAATGTGGGGTCAAAATGACCCTTTTCACCTGAGATTTGGAGCCATATTATAGGTGGGGAAAAATGGCAGCTACATCATGTTAATATTACACAGAGATTGGTAGGTCTATTAGTAAAATCCGTTGACCTACGCAATCTTTGTTGCATTATGTGCCAATGGTGACCATTCAAAAATGGGAAAAATTCACTTTTTTGTGATTTTTTCCAAAGTTTACATGCCTGAAACTCAAGAGGTATTAAAGATATCTTAATATTCTTTTAGATGTTGGTTCTTAAGAAAAGTTTCTTTTGTAATCTTAATTTTTAAGGCCCAATATGGTTCAGTTCCAGAGATATTGGGGTCTCAATTTGGCTCCATGAGTAAATTGTTAAACTCTACAGATTAACAGCGGTCAAAAACCAAATGCAAATACAAAATAGTGGATTACTCAATAAATATTCATCCATAGCATGTCATTTTTTGGCCTTCTTTCACATTTATGTATTTCTCTCAACAGAAAAAAAATATATTTATATATATATTTTAGCCAGAGACCTTGAGTTGAGTTAACACAAAATGACCCTAAAGGGAATTTCGAAAGTAATGAGTGTTTTCAAACTGGCACTTTGACTGAAACTAAGCTTATCTGTAGCATTGCCATTTTCACAAGTGTTATACCATTTGTTTGTCAATATGTCTCTGTTTTAACTTATTTTACTATTTAATTAATGCATAATGCATAATGAGTCAAAATGCAGACAAACCTGAAATACATGTTGTAATTGCTGTGTTGTTGCATTTTCCAGAAACATTGACGGGTTTGACAGTATTTGTTGCGCTAATCTGAATAACGTGAAGGTCAGCATGAAATACTGTTCAAAACCCATTTAACTTCTGATGCATTTCTCAGGGAAACAAGATATTCAAGAAACGTTTGCATAGCTGTTTATAATCGGATTGATGGCTCGGTTGGTCTGAAAAGAGTTCATGTAAACACCTCAATCGATCTGATTGAGCTTGATCTGAATGGAATAATAGACATGAAATTCAACTATATTCTCAATCTGAGTAAAAAATACCTTTTGCACATGCACAGTGATAGGGTTACATACGTTTAACATAATTCGAATGTGTACAGTATGCCCTGAAGTTTTGATTTGAATTGGCCTACATGAAATGCACATGTATGCACATGAATATGTGAATTGTATTGCAACATTTATGGTTCATGTAGAATTTTCTGAATCTGAAATCAGATTGGATTCGTTCTGACTGATGAAAATTAGTGCAAGCATACCAAATGAGAAAAAATGTCATGCAACTCTTGATTTGATCAGTTTTTATTGATTTGATCATAAAAAGTAATAGAACATTTTTAATAGCATGCCGTAATGAATCGCTTACAGTAAGGCAATGGATGCATTAAGAAAGTTAATGAGGCTCATTTTGATTTCATGCTGACTTTTATAAAACATTTTAACAGTAACTTTGAAGGGTTATTTCATTGTGCAGCTCTATACAAACAATGACAGACCTGGAAGGCGTGTCTGTAAAAACACGTCTTAAACATAATGCTGGAAATTTCCACACTCGTGAATTATATATTTGCATACCAGATAAAAGACTCTCATGTTCCTTGGAGTCGGTGTGAAAGGCTTCATGGGGATTTTACAGTCTGCAGCTATAAGGAAGTGCTGAAGTGTGTTAGGTGCTGCGAAATACCTCAGAAACACTGACAAAAGGAGGAAACAAACATACAATTGCAAGGCGAAGAAAATCAGGAAAAATAACCCTAGTCTAAATCTTCCATAATCTTATTGCGAGTTGCAGACGCTTGATCCTCAAACATGTCAAATATGTTATTTAAATAATGTACTGTTCATCTCATATTGGACTAGCAGTGTATTGATTTGATTGGCATAGTAAAGTTTTTTTTTTATATATTTGTTCTTTCACTTTAATTTTTGATGAGTCATTTTGAATATTACAGTATATTGGTTCTCTACTGTAAGGTTTGTTATGGTAAATTATGCTTAGTTTTGCTCAAAACATCACTTGTTTTGCAGCGCAGATCTCATCCACATTTAAACACTGTACAGAGAGCAAACAATGCAAAGGTCAGAGTAATTTTCATCGCACGCTCATAAACCGTTCACAGTGATAATATGAGAAAATGATTATCTAAAGGTGACAAAGTTCCTCTGTTGTTGCGTGACAAAACAGGTCACCTTTCACCCGGAAAACAGAAGGAAAAATATATGCACTGCTGTTCAAAAGTTTGGGTTCAGTACGATTTTTAATATTTAAAAACAAACAACAAGGCTGCATATGTTTGATCAAAAATACAGAAAAAAATAATACAATTGTGAAATATTATTACAATTTAAAATAATGATTTTCTATTTTAATATACTTTAAAATATTATTTATTTCTGTGATGCACAGCTTCAGTGTCACACGATCTTCAGAAATCATTCTTGTATGCTGCTTTGCTGCTCAAGAAACATTTCTGATTATCATCAATGTTGAAAACAGTTTTGTGACATTGACATTTTTGACGTTGTTACTGTAATGTCTCAAGACTTGTTTTGGATTCTCATTAGATTCTCAGTCAAGTGAAAGTTGAAGTAAACTTAGTTTTAAAACTGTAATTATTAATAATGTCTCTCATCAGTTCATTATCTCCAGTGTCTCTGAGGCGTAATTAATTCAGATTCCCAGTGCTGGAAATATAATTTGGTAGATGATCTTACTCTTCCCCCCAAAATACACAGACTAGATATAATATATTTTAATTTTCACAGCTCATTATGAAGTTGGTGATTGATTTAGGTCGTGGTAACTTGTTAATCTGCCTTTTAAAGTTTAAAGTTTGTTTCGCCGTCTGTTTCATTCTGTGCTTGGTAATTAATTGAATGTCTGTTTAATGAGTGATAATCAAATAGAACAGGTGCATGAAGGTTGGAATGCTCATTTATATTTTACTTTTTTTAGAATAATAATGTGTAGAAAAGAGCAGTGTGAAGCACTGTTGTAGAGCAGTGCAGTGTTTGTGATCAGTGATTAAACATTCACTCCTCGCAGGTGTGTAGATTACAGGCGAAAGATCTGGAAGCTGTGAGATGAAAAAACTGGAGGTGTACATCTCATGAGGCTTTGATGAGTTCTTTCTGGTCCTCAAAACCTATTGGCTGAGAGGTCTGTCCACTCATGAGATATAGGTGCGGATCATTTTACTGAATCTTTTTTTTTCAGTCATTTAGTTAATTTCAGAAGAATATAATTAAAATGTTTCATGTTAATAGCCAAATTCCCCAACACATTTCACTTAAGAAAAAAACTATATTGCACCAATGTACCCACACAGAAATTTTGGTCAGATTTTTTTTTTTTAAAGATTATCCGATCTCATTTTGCAAGTGACTTTTCTTTCTGTTTTAAAGATGCTTTCTTTTGATTGTTTGACTGCTCAAAAGAGAAAATAAATATAAAATATAACTTAAATATAAATGTAATTTAATTAATTTGTGTTTCCTGCTAGATAAATTTCACATAAACAAAAATCCTGCTCTAAACCTCTCTTTTATTTATTCAGAGTTGATTTAGACAAGTATATGGAAACTATCCAAAGTTCTGTTAATCCTAAAGCAGTGAAAACTGCATCTCTATTTTCATCCTATGTGTCCTCTTAAGGGGAAAAAACAAACATACAGGCCTATAGGACTATAGTTAAACCATGGTAACCACAACTTAACCATGGTTTTGCTACACTAACCATAGTTTAACAATGGTATTTGAAGTAAAACTGCTTATACAAAAAAAAAAAAAGGCTTTTTTTATACTACACTTTTACTATAATAAAATCAGAATTTGTATTTGTGTATTCTTTCTTTCTTTCTATGTTTTTATAACTGTACTGCCTCAATATTTTGATGTTTTGTACTGTTTAGAAATCAGAAAAAGATTCGTCATACACACTCCAAAGTCCAGGTCTGAATCAAATGATTCTCGAACCCGCTCCGAAGTTACAATTTAAATCAAATGATTCACAATCCGTGCTCCATCCCAATCTGAATAAAGTATGGTGTACCATCATTTTAGGGATTGCGGATTGTGAATCATTCAATTTGTGAAATGATTCGCAAACCCACTCCGAAGTTCCGATCTGAATCAAAAGATCGAACATGCTACGAAGTTCCCATCAAGGTACTAATGAACGTAGTTTCATGTTTCCCTGTTGAAAAAACCAGCATATGCTGGTTAGGTATGTTTTGACACTGGGATGCTGGTGTAAGCTGGTCCTTTGCTGGTCCTTTGCTGGTTTATGCTGGTCATGTGCTGGCAAAGGACCAGCACAAACCAGCAAAAGGACCAGCATAAACCAGCAAAGGACCAGCTTACACCAGCAAAGGACCAGCACAAACCAGCAAAAGGACCAGCACAAACCAGCAAAGGACCAGCATAAACCAGCAAAAGGACCAGCATAAACCAGCAAATGACCAGCTTAAACCAGCAAAGGACCAGCACAAACCAGCAAAAGGACCAGCTTAAACCAGCAAAAGGACCAGCTTAAACCAGCAAAGGACCAGCTTAAACCAGCAAAGGACCAGCAAAGAACCAGCTAAAACCAGCAAAGGACCAGCTTAAACCAGCAAAAGACCAGCTTAAACTAGCATCCCAGTGTCAAAACATACCTAACCAGCATATTTTCAACAGGGTTGTCAGGGATGTTGGACCATAATTAAGACTCTATGTTTAATAGGAATAAGGGATGATTCATGAAATACCTGTACTGTAATTAGTTAACGATGACACATTCACAAATTGAGTTTGTAGTAAATAGAACTGATGAGCACGAGTAGAGCAGCTGATACTGAACGTGCATGCAGCAGTTAGAGAGGTTCTCGTTCTCGAGTCAACTACCCGGCGCGCTGCACACATGCTGCTCTGCTCGTGTTCATCATCAGTTCAGTCAGTGTACTGTTTGAGTAAATGAATTACTCCCGGATATTGGTTTATTTCGACTCAGAAGGAGTGTCAGCCTTGTTAAAAAAGTTAATAATTTAAGTAATTTGTGGATTAATGCTTACTGGAGACGCGAACCATTTCAAACGATTCAGTCTGATTTGGTGAACTGGTTCAACCGGTTCACTAAGAAGAACCAGTTAAATCGAACGATTCGTTCGCAAACCGGACATCGCTACAAATGAGTGGCGAACCCTCTCCAAAGTCTCAATCTAAATCAACTAATTCAACTTTTTCGGAGATGTGAGCTCCAGGGCGTCAGCGGTCGTTCAGCTCATGAACCCGCAGAGAGCAGCCTCACCTCGGTCAGATCTTCTGACGTTTACCACTGGCTCTGATGTCTCTATAGTGGTTAAACATGAGATATCATTTGTTTTAGGTAAATCTAATAGGCAGTCTTTGGTCTCATTAATCTATTATTTGTTCCAGAGCAAATAGTTTTGGCTGAGGGCAAAGTCTCGTAACATTTTATTTTAATGTAAATTTAATGCTGTATATCTGTTGTTGTTGTTTGTTAAGTATTATTATTCAATAAATAATATTTATATAAATAATAGTATTTAGTATTGGGAAACGGTGTGTTTTCGATGGTGATTAGTTATATTAATCTGCCATTAGATGGCGACAAGAGACAAGTTTTTATGAGTGAGTCAGCAGTAAAGACTTTTATATTGAAAGAGACTGAAACGCTGTTGTAAACAAGTTATTTTTCTTTCAGCAACACCTTTTAAGTCACATCCAACAAATGCACTGCCACTGAGCAGCGCTGTGATTGGAAATCACCCTTAGATGAAAGGATAGTACGACAAAGATATCTTTTCCTCAGCGGACATTCAAACTAATGCATTTGAGATTGAGCAGAAGAATGAATGCTGTATCAGATGCAGGAAATCACGCTCGCTCAGTCCATCTCTCTCATAATACACCGCTTTTAATACAGTACAAAATACGCTTTTAATGAAGTTCCTTCGTTTCTAGTTCTAAAGGGAGGTTTTGGAATTAGTAACAGAGGCTTGGGCTCAGCTGTTAAACTTTCAACTTTAGATTTGAATCCGTGGCGGAAGGAAGTAGTTTTGCACAAAAGAGGGTTTTTAAAGACAATCCATGGTTGTTTATTTTTTATTTACACACCCGCGCTGTCGAACTGTTGTATAAATGCAATATCACACTCGTAGCCGTGCGATATGGCTGTATATCAGCATGGCTGTGATTAACTACAGCACAAGTCTGCAATCACAGCCATGCTGATATAGAGCTAATATCTCACGTGTTCAGTAACAACATTTCTGATGTCATTATACCTTTTTTATTACTATTATCCATCATAGCCATATACTTTTGAATGCACATCAAATGAGAAAGGTGACTTTACAATGGTTAGGCTATGTAGCAGCAGGGGTTAACCAGATCACGTTAACCTGTCAGACCCGACTCGATTCTGTCTGATACAAGTGAATGTCATTTCAATTTTTTTACAGGATGTTTAAACCCATTAAATCAGCCTGACTCGGTCACATTTGTGTCCTGCAAAAATAGCTGTATAGTGAACACTTGAATGTTTTATTAATCTAAAAGATCTGCAACAATGGACTTGCTGCTGATTATTATTTATCGGCTCTCTGATTGATGTTCTTTGTCTAGAGAAAGCGTTTGCATCTCATGCAGAAGCAGGACTAGCAGATGCGTGAATGTGTTTAATTAGCATGTGGGCAGATTTGCTTTCTCCTCTCCTGTGCACTTTTCCTCTATATCGCCAAACAGCTTGATAGATGTGTCGTTTGAGTTAATTGGATGCACATACGCGCACACACAAACACACACTCTCTCTTCCAACACTTTTGCATTTTAATGTGATCTTTGACTCGCTATTTAAAGGGGGGAAAAAAACAAAAAAGTCATTATTTCCTTGCCCTCATGTTGATCCAGACTTGTATATCCTGTTTCTTCTCCTGTAGGAGCACAGAAGGGGAAATTGTGTACCTCTTTCAGTATGCAAAAGTTCATAGTGATCACGGCAGTCAAACTGCAAAAGGACAAAAATCACTTCAAGTATTATAACAGTAGTGCGTTTCACTCCATGCACAATATTTCATATCTTCTTAACTCTGCTTTGAGTGAGGAACAAACTTTTTTTTTTAAGAATTTTGTAAATCTTTCCCTCCACTAAAGCTTTCACTTTTGCATGTGTTCAGATTCAGAACTTTTGCATCAATGGACTAGGTTTGATTGCATTCTTTGCATATTTTCAGCGGGGTTATTATTGTTAACTAAAACTAAAACCATTAAAAAATTACTTGCAATAAAATAAACATTAACTGAAATAAAAATGCCTTTTTTTCCCTTTTTTTTATTAACCTATTTATTTCAGCAACTTCTCTCATTTTGAATACAACCTAATAAAAATTCATTTAAATTGAAAAATAAAATAATAATAATTAAATTAATTTTAAAAAATCACATACACAAATTACTAAAAATAAATAAAATTATTAATGAAATAAAATTAAATAAAATAGAATCTAATTATATTATATATTATATTTGGTAAAAATATTACCAAAAACTATAACAGCATATCAGTGATACTAAAATAACCTTGTAAATAACATATTACATGTTATTCTGTCCAATGCATTTAGCAAGAATGCACCAGGTTTGTCTGCATACTTTTTAACCTTGATTTTTAGCAATAACCAAGGTTATAATTGTTAACTTAAACTAAAACCATGAAGAAAAAAACACATTTTCAGTTGAAATAAAATAAGCATTAACTGTAATAAATATAAAAAACTTCTCATTTTAATTTAGTTTAAATTGAATACTAAAAATTAAATAAACTAAAACTTAAAACTACTTAAAATATGTCAAACTTACAAAAAACACAACAAAATTCTAAATATTAACAAAAACTATAATAGTGATATTATAGTTAATAGCTAATAACTATTATTATAAACTAAAACTAAAACCACAATAATAATTACTTGCAATAACATAAACATTAAGTGAAATAAAATTATTTACAATTCAAATATTAAATAAATTATTTAAATAATAATAAAAACAATATTTCTCAGTTTCATCTAGTTAAATTGAATAAAACTTACATTAAATTAAAAATGTAAAAAACTCAAATTAATACAAATTTAAAATCAAAATAAATGTTCATTACTTGAAGTAACATTAGCATTAACTGTAATAAAATATAAAATTTTCATTTAGTTTAAATTTAAATGCTACAATCAAATTAAATAAACTAAAATTAAAAAACTTAAAAACTACTTAAAATATGTAAAACTTACAAAAAACAACAAAATTCAAAATATTAACAAAAACTATAATAGTGATATTATAGTTAATAAAAATAATAGCTATTATTATAAACTAAAACTAAAACCATAAAAAATAAATACTTGCAATAAAATAAACATTAAGTGAAATAAACATTTTATGTAAATAAAAGTTAAATAAGTAAAATAAAACTTACATTAAATTAAAAATGTAAAAAACTAAAATTAATACAAATTTTAAAACAAAATACATTTTCATTACTTGAAATAGCATTAGTATTAACTGTAATAAAATATTACATTTTCATTTAGTTTAAATTGCTACAATAAAATTACATTTAAAAAACCTATAATAGTGATATTATAGTTTATCATTTTAATCAGTGCCAAAAAATTTGCAAAGAACATTAAATCTGATTGTGTTTGATTCAATGCACAAAGTATTTAATGAAACTTGAATATATGCACTACTGTTCTGGTTAATGCTGCTTAATGTTTTTGTGCTGTTTTTTGTCCTTGGCAGTCCTGGCATGTTTGAGACCACATGAGGGTTAGTAAATAAAGTCTTTGTTCATGATTTGTTGAGCTCTTTGTTTAAATGTGTGTGTGATTGTGTGTGACAGCAGTCGGCCGCATTATCAGACGCAGTCAGACATTCGGATCATGCGTCTCTCAACAGGACCGATTTGAGAGCATGTTTCTGGCCTGTGTTTCATTCGTCACAATGGGAACAGACAAAGCTGGCATGCTGTTGTTCTGGTCATGCGGTTTATTCTTAGTCTCAATGTCACAGCTGAAACGGTAGAAGTGGTTGGCATTGTTTACTGCGGCAGGTGTGGCAGCAAATGCTTATAACCAGCGCTGCTCTCACACCCTAAACTCTACCTGAATCACACATACTGTACACTCAAACTGTACACTCATGCAGGTGACACTCGCTAATCACTGCTATAAAGTCTCTAAATGACACCAGCTGCATTTAAAGCCGCTGTAAAATGCAGATAAACACACGGGAAGCAGTTATGACACATTGCTCACATTGCTTGTGATGCTCATCATTTGTAGTTGATTTGTAAAAATTGATAAATGTAAATGTGACACACCAGTGATAATTGAGTTATTTATGTTAAACTCTATAATTTCTTCTTTTTTTCTATTTACTGTAGCTCAATATTCGTTTTAGTAATTTAAGTACTTCAACAACTTTACTAATTAATTTTATGTTATTTATGTATTATAACATCTATTAATATTTTGAATTAGCTTTTATTTTTACATTTTCAGTTTTAATTTTTAATTTATTTATTTTTATATTTACATTTTCATCAGTTTCTTTTTTCTATATTCTTTTTTTTTGTTATTTCTGTTTATCTCTATTTTTTGTTTCAGTGTAAGTTTTAATCATTTCAGTTGTCCCGCTTAGACTTATTCAATAATTTCAATGTTATTTATGCACTAATATAGTATCTATTAATTTTTTGAATTAGCTTTTATTTTTTCATTTTCAGTTTTATTCATTCATTTTTTGTTTTATTTTTAATCTTATTTATTTATTTTATATTTTAAATGTACATTTTTTTGCTCGTCATTTTTCATCAGTTTATTCTTTTTATTTCTATTTATCTCTATTTTTTGTTTCAGTATTAGTTTTAATCATTTCAGTACTTCCGCCTAGACTTGTTCATTAATTTAAACGTTATTTGTGTACTATTATAGTATCTACTAATCATTTTAATCAGCTTTTGATCTTATTACATTTTCAGTTTTAAATTCAGTAATTTTGTTGCTTTTATTATTTTCATCAGTTTGGATTATTTTTAAATATTTCTGTTTAGCTCTATTTTTATTTCACTATAGTATTTATTAATATTTTGAAGTACCTTTTATTTTTATTTTTACCTTTTGATTTTAATTTTTATTGAAATTATTTAATTTCTGTTAAGCTCTATTTTTGGTTCAGTGTTAGTTTTAATAATTTCCATTCTTAAACTTATTTAAATAAGTTTTTATGTATATTTGATTTTATTTCAATTAAAATAATTATTATATTTTTTTTGAATGCACTAATTTTATATGTTGCTTGACAGTCTGTAGTAACATTAAAAAAAATAATCAAATGTTTATTTCAATTATAAACGTTCATAAAGGCAACTTTATTGTGAACACTGGTGTGTTTTATCACATTATTTTTTAATACTAATATTAAAGCAATACGCCACTCAATACCATGCGTTATAGTGATTTTTACCACGGCTTTTAGCTTAAAAACGACTGCAGACTTGTATCTTGTCAAATGAGCACAGTTTAAAGCATTATTGAGATTTCTTGTGAGAAAAGCTTTATCTGGGGTCATTTCCAAATCGAATGCTGTGACCGTAGACAAACGTGAGTGTCAGGATCTCATCTGATCTCTTCTTCAAAGGCTTTAATGCAGATCTGAGCATGTTTTATTGCTGAGATCTTCATGCATTGTTTCCACAGATCTCTTTTCCCACAGCTCCTCTATCCCACAATACACTGGTCCATTGTGTGATTCCAGGTCTTGTGTCCCCTGATCTCACTGTAAGCCTATCTGGATGCTTTGAACTGATCACTGTTCCTGCTGGGGCTCTATAGTTACACCTTGAGGAGCAGGCACGTGCACAGGTAGGGCTCAAAACTCCGAAGTGCCCTTTTTTTGGTGATGGTGCCAGGTAGGGCTCAACCTGTGCAGAGCACATGCCCTTTTTGCCCTTAAACTCCGAAGTGCCCTTTTTTTGGTGATGGTGCTTTTTTTTTTTTCCTTCAATGAATCAATGATATTGGTCACCCTTTACATCTGTCTGTCTGCTTTACAAATATTTAGCTAATGAAAGGTATTAAAAACAGCTTGTGGCTAAATCTTGTTGGATCCGCTCAAACTGTCAGTAAACCTCATAACTCCACCCCCTCTCTCTTGACTGAATGAACTGAAGTTCCAGAGCAGGTCTGAACTAGGTCTGCAAGGGTAAATAAAGATCATGTTGTTTGAATAAGTACAGTGTTTTCTTTACGCAAGAAACACTATGTCTATAAAGGCTCATAATTTATGTATTTGAAACTGAGTGCTGCGCCCATACAGCTACAACAAACACCTTTTTTTTATTTTACAACAAACACCTGGTGATGAAAACGTAACGCCGTCGTTTTAATGACGGACCAAATGCACATTTGCACACATTCACTGGTCAAAAACCCCGTAACTGCATTTGAGTTTGACACAAAGCGACTGAGTGATCCTCGTCACCTAGGTCAAATATATTTCTAAGAAATGTATGATTGCTGATACACTTAATTTATTAACATTTAATCATATTATATGGTTGCATGGCTAATTCATGTTTACGCTGTTAATATGCATGTATTCTAGCTAGCTAATTCTTTAATCCAGTATTCTATACTCTCTGCTCGTCTTCAAATGTATTAACGTAGTAAAACATGGTTTTACTACAGTAATGTTGTAGTAACCAAAAAAAAACTTTACAGAATCAAATCACTGTGAAATCTTTATATTTTATCATGCATAATGTAGTACATTATATATTACATAGCTAAAAAAATATTTTTCTTCAAACGTAATTTTATTGAACTTTATGTGTGCAAAGCAGAAAAATTGAATTATGTATATACTGTATATATAAATATTGGATAAGAAAACATTTGTAGTACAAAAATAAGACAACGCCAATATTACAAAATATAACATTAAAAAGTGTATAAATCACTCGTTTTTCTTTGCTTGTTTTGAATGTGCGCCCTCTAGCGGTCAAAACTTAGATATTGTACCTTTAAGAGTCAGACAACTCAATATAATTCATTCAGGAATAAATTATGAGATCTCATGAGTAATTTTTCAAAAATAAAAATTCAAGTTATAATGCCCTATGAATATTCCTCAACAAATTGTTTGAAAACTAAATTATCTATGAAAGATAAATTGAAAAATTGTGAAAGAATTACTAATGAGATCTCCTTTTTCCTCTAAAAAGCAATGAGATTAAACTGAGGGGGGAAAATATATACATATATAAATACATATATACATATACATACACACACAGTTTTTAATAATTTTATTTCAGTTTTAGTTATTTTAGTACATAGTTAAGTACTTAGTTAAACTAAATTAAAATGAGAAATGTTTCCTTGGTAACTAGCTGAAATAAAGTTTTATATTTTATTTTATTTCAGTTAATGTTTATTTTATTTCAATTAATGAACATTTTTATGGTTTTATTTTTAGCTGTAGTTTAATTTTAACTTTAGTTAACGATAATAACACTGAATAGCCATTTATTTCAGTTAATGTTTATTTTATTAATAAAATATTAATATCAATCAATTATTAATAATGATTTTTGTGGTATTAGTTTTAGCTTTAGTTAAGAATAATAACTCTGAATGGCCCTACAACATTCATTTTCATGCAAAATATTATAAAAATACGTCAATTTATTTCAGTTGATGTTTATTTTTATTACAAATAATACATGTTTTGCTTTAGTTAATGATAATAACCCTGAATAATAACCCTGAATTCTAAGCAGGCTTCATTTTTATGCAAAATATTTCTAAAATATAAAACTTTTGTTGGTTGGTTTGTTAGTTTGTTGCAACTGCCTAAAATAAAAATGTAAGTTTAGTTTTTTGTTGTTGTTGTTATTTAGATTTAGTTAACAATAAGAACCCTGAATGGTCCTAAAACAGACTTGATTTTTATCCAGAATCTTCTTTCTTTCTTTTTATTTGTGGGTGAAATGTGTCATGTTCTTGACAGGTTTTGTGAGTCACATAGGTCCACATGTAGACTGTAATATGTTGCATCAGTCCTTCATATTGCACGTGTACTGTATGAATATGATTTGGGAGGTCTGTTTTTGGAGAGGCGATGGAAATGGGCCATGACTCGTCCTGTTGTGCATGTGATGGCTGTGATTCTCTGTCCTTCTGACAGCTGTGTGCTTCTGCTCCATGCAGGTGCTGCCGAGAGCTTTGCAATGGCTACCAAAATAGTAACGGAGCGCTGACAGGAGGAGCAGATGTCTCACAGCATGCAGATGTCGTCCCAGATCAAGAAGAGAAAGTTCAAATCCAGGTAGAACCACACTGACCCTCCAAGCACGCCACCAATGCATGCACACGCTTCCCGGCTTCAGGAAACCAGTGTAAATCATCAGCGTTCATTAGTGAAGCTCAGTCTGCTGTCCCTCCATCAGAGAGCAGCTGGCTCAACATACGAGCTCTTATCAGCTCTTCTGACGCTTTCTAACGGGACCCGGGTCTTGAAGAGTTCAGCAGGACATTGAGCATGTTTTTGGCGTTTACTCATCGTCCTGCTGTTTTAACCTGTAGGATTTTCTTTCTTCCATGAAACACAAAAAATATGGATGACAAATCATAAAAATATAATATGCAGAATGTCTGAGCTGCTCTTTTCCATACAGTAGAAGTGGCTTATGTTAGCAAGCTTTAAAAAGGACAAAAAAATCACTACAAAAGTATATATAATATAATATAATATAATAAAATAATTGTTATATATAATTCTTACATATGTATTATATATACAGTAGCTTTTTGCCTTTTTATATTTTATCTATTTTTTTGCCTCAAAACAAATAAAGTAAAATGTTTAGTTGTTGAAAATACTGTCATAATTTAAAATAAATAAATAAATATAAATCAGTAAATAAATGATGGCCCTAAAACAGGATATATATATATTATATTATACTACATTATATATTTAATATTTTTTTATTTCAGATTTTTTTTTTTTCTTTTTTGCATCAAAGTAATAAAAATAATATAATATAATATAATTGGTTCATGCGATAAATCCCGCCTCTTGTGTTCTTGCGCGTTCGCGAATCAGTCTGAATGAACAATATAATGGCATTAATGGGAAGACTCATTTAAAAAAGTAAGTAAACAACTCACACACTTAGATGTAACCACTTTGTTAAATCAAAATAAGACTTGAAATGGTCTGAAAACATGATCCATGGGAGTTTTTAGTCAGTAAATCAGCTTGTTGAAATTTAAAGTAAATTTCTGTGTCTGTGACCAATATTTACTGAGCTTTGATGACTGATGAACCGAATAATTCAAAAATAGTTAAAAGTTAACTATTAAAAAGAATAGCTGAACATAAGTTCACAAATAAAATATTTTGTTTAAATTGTTACTGCCTTGAGTTATTATTTTGGAATAAATGTAAATTGCTTAATAAATTGATGAGATTCATACTTGGCTTTAATAAAACAGAATATTGATTACATTGTTAATTTAAAGATATAAAATAGAATTGTATTTGTTGTTGTTGTTTTCTGGTAGTGTAAGTAATATTTATTTAACCAGGAACATGTGACTGAGACAGGAATTTACATTTAAATTTAAAACTCTGCCTTGTTGTGTCTACATTAAAAGTCATTATTGGAATCTTTGTCGTCCTCGTCATCCTGCCTGCCGCCACACACCGTGTCGTGACAATAATATAATATAATAATTTTTACATGTATATAAAATATAGCTTTTTATTTCTTTTTTTCTGCATCACCGTAATAAATATTTGGTAGTAAAATGTGAATGAATTATGCATTTATATAGCGCTTTATTGTGTGTTGCTGTACACACAAAGCACTTTACAATCATGTGGGGGGTCTCTCCTCAACCAGCACCAGTGGAAAGAACATTTCTTAGTGAGCTATATTCAGTGTTGCCAGCTATTGATTGGATTTGACAGCTTGTCTGACTTTTTTTTTGTTGTTGTTGTTTTTTTTGCATGTTTAATTCATAAAACACATATGGCTACATTACTGTGAATGGCCTAAAATGTTTCACATATATAGCTGGGAGAAGGGGGCAATATTTTACATCTGCTGTTAGTCGTCACTTGTACTTTAGTTAGCTTTGAGGTTGGAAATTAGTCAGAAAGACTGCAACCCATGACTGATCATATACAGTATATAAGTGACTTTATGAATAAAAAATAAAAAGCTCAAACTCATTATAATAAGTGGATGTGGCAATAGTAATTACAGTGTACTCCTACAAAAACATTTTGGTTGTTATAATCTTCTGTGACAACTCACAACGCTGCAAATGTGAATACGCAGCCAGAAATGACATTATCAATGAATAATGACTTAAATTTGGGTCTTTTTTTGTACGCAAACCTATCATATATGATTTTGTAGACCGTGTTTGTTGCATGGAAAAGAAAAGCTCAAACATTCTGCCTAACACCAAGAACGTATTGTGGTGATTAAATTACTTTAGGTGCTAAAATGTTCGGGTGAGCTTCTCCTTTAATGAATAACAGTGCTTGATTAGTTTGGCACATGTTCAGGATCGTCTGTGGAGTTACATGACAATTACTAATGGGGAAGCAGCTGTTTCTGCCTGACATTCAGGACATGTGCTGCAGTTATTCTGAGCTCATTCCCAGCTGAACACTGGCGCTCAAGGCCAGATTTATAACAACAGACACACAAGCTCCTCAAAACCAACCTGGCCAGGACATTCATGCATCATTGGTCTATTGTTTGTACCTTGTGCTTAATTTATCATGTTAAAAATGCACATTGCAATACAGTATAGTGCCAGTCAAAAGTCTGGAGTAATTAAGACTTTTTTAAGGTTTATGAAAGAAGTCTCTTCAGCTCACCAAGGCTGTATTTGATCAAAAATACAGTAAAATTTGGAAATATTATTACAGTTTAAAATAACTGTTTTCTATTTGAATATGTTTTCAAATGTAATATATTTTTGTGCTCAATGCTGAATTTTCAGCATCATTGCTCCAGTCTTCAGTGTCACTTCAGAAATCATTCTAATATTTTCGGATTTAAAGAAGTTCATATTTTTATTCATCAAGGATGCATTGATCAAGAGTGACAGTAAAGACATTTATATAATGTAAGATTGCAAAAGATTTCTATTTCAAATAAATGCTGTTCTCTTGTGCGTTTGCTGTTCTTTCTATTCATCTGTGAATCCTGAAAAATCAAATGCATCACGGTTTCCACAAAAATATCGGGCAGCACAACGGTTTTCAACATTGATGATAATCAGAAAAGTTTCTTGAGCAGATCAGCATATTAGAATGATTTCTAAAGATCATGTGACACTGGCGTAATGATGCTGAAAATTCAGCTTTGAACACAGAAATAAATTACATTTGACCTTTAACTCGTTTGACTTGGGTGAGTAAACAACACCCGAGCAAGTTAAGCACCGCTCACGTTTTGTTCATAAATTCTAAAATCCTAAATAACACTTAGTCGTGTTTCTTTGCATTCCCGTTTCTCTGAGCTTTCTGCATTGTAAACCAAGCATCTGGAAAGCCAAGATGAAAATCCTGCCGTTTGGCGTTTATGGAGTTATTTCTCATGAGTCTGTTCATCCATCACCTCCAGAGTGTTTTTCTGCAATCGCATTTCTCTGAACAGTCTGTTTTCATTTAGAGAGACACTGGCCTATATGCCATCTCTCTCTCTCTCTCCCTCTCTGTCTCTCTCTCTCTCTCTCTCTCTCTCTCTCTCTCTCTCTCTCTCTCTCTCTCTCTCTCTCTCTCTCTCTCTCTCTCCCTCTCTGTCTCTCTCTCTCTCTCTCTCTCTCTCTGTCTCTGTCTCTGTCTCTGTCTCTCTCTCGTGTTCAAACTAACTGGTGATCGGGGTTGAGAGGGAAGGCTGTACTGTACAGAGAGCTGTGCTGTAGATGTAATCTTGTTATAGCGGAGGTGGTTGCTGTAAGTTTGGGGTAAATGAAGCCATCCTTCAAACGCGACCTGATTCTGTTGGGATGGGCGAGGGGTGATTTATGACTGCGGGACTCTCACGCGTCGCATCCAGCCGCACAACTAATGGATTATTATTCTCACAAAGGGACTTTTAACAGGATTCTGACACAATGTGTGTCCCTCTTCTCCTTTTCCACTCTCACCTGCTGTACTGTAGTGGTTGGATGGAAAACATGTAGAAAACAGAAGAAAAATAATAAACAGTATATTATCCTTTAAAGATTGTTACATTTAAAAGAGATGTATAAATTTTTTCATGAATTAATTTATATTTCAGTAATTTATTATTATATGCACAAGTATTTCAAATGTAATTTTTAATTTGTAATTGTATTAAATATAAAAATTTTTGCATTACAGTAAGACAAATTTGGGAGAAAAAACAAAGTTTATAAAAATGTAGCTACAAACAACCAAACAAATAAATAAATAAAGGACCCAATGTTATTTTAGTATCATTGATATGCAATATATATATATATATACATCTTAATATACATTTCTATAAAATGTTATATTTCTATATAAAATTCTTATTTTAATTTTATATTACTAAAGTTTTAGTAATTTTATTGTGTGTGTGTGTGTGTGTGTGTCTGTTTAATACATCAGCTTAAACTAAGTGAAAAAAATAACTAAATGAAGAAATGTTTCCTTGGTAACTAGCTGAAATAAAGTTTTATATTTTATTTTATTTCAGTTAATGTTTATTTTATTTCAATTAATGAACATTTTTATGGTTTTATTTTTAGCTGTAGTTTAATTTTAACTTTAGTTAACGATAATAACACTGAATAGCCATTTATTTCAGTTAATGTTTATTTTATTAATAAAATATTAATATCAATCAATTATTAATAATGATTTTTGTGGTATTAGTTTTAGCTTTAGTTAAGAATAATAACTCTGAATGGCCCTACAACATTCATTTTCATGCAAAATATTATAAAAATACGTCAATTTATTTCAGTTGATGTTTATTTTTATTACAAATAATACATGTTTTGCTTTAGTTAATGATAATAACCCTGAATAATAACCCTGAATTCTAAGCAGGCTTCATTTTTATGCAAAATATTTCTAAAATATAAAACTTTTGTTGGTTGGTTTGTTAGTTTGTTGCAACTGCCTAAAATAAAAATGTAAGTTTAGTTTTTTGTTGTTGTTGTTATTTAGATTTAGTTAACAATAAGAACCCTGAATGGTCCTAAAACAGACTTGATTTTTATCCAGAATCTTCTTTCTTTCTTTTTATTTGTGGGTGAAATGTGTCATGTTCTTGACAGGTTTTGTGAGTCACATAGGTCCACATGTAGACTGTAATATGTTGCATCAGTCCTTCATATTGCACGTGTACTGTATGAATATGATTTGGGAGGTCTGTTTTTGGAGAGGCGATGGAAATGGGCCATGACTCGTCCTGTTGTGCATGTGATGGCTGTGATTCTCTGTCCTTCTGACAGCTGTGTGCTTCTGCTCCATGCAGGTGCTGCCGAGAGCTTTGCAATGGCTACCAAAATAGTAACGGAGCGCTGACAGGAGGAGCAGATGTCTCACAGCATGCAGATGTCGTCCCAGATCAAGAAGAGAAAGTTCAAATCCAGGTAGAACCACACTGACCCTCCAAGCACGCCACCAATGCATGCACACGCTTCCCGGCTTCAGGAAACCAGTGTAAATCATCAGCGTTCATTAGTGAAGCTCAGTCTGCTGTCCCTCCATCAGAGAGCAGCTGGCTCAACATACGAGCTCTTATCAGCTCTTCTGACGCTTTCTAACGGGACCCGGGTCTTGAAGAGTTCAGCAGGACATTGAGCATGTTTTTGGCGTTTACTCATCGTCCTGCTGTTTTAACCTGTAGGATTTTCTTTCTTCCATGAAACACAAAAAATATGGATGACAAATCATAAAAATATAATATGCAGAATGTCTGAGCTGCTCTTTTCCATACAGTAGAAGTGGCTTATGTTAGCAAGCTTTAAAAAGGACAAAAAAATCACTACAAAAGTATATATAATATAATATAATATAATAAAATAATTGTTATATATAATTCTTACATATGTATTATATATACAGTAGCTTTTTGCCTTTTTATATTTTATCTATTTTTTTGCCTCAAAACAAATAAAGTAAAATGTTTAGTTGTTGAAAATACTGTCATAATTTAAAATAAATAAATAAATATAAATCAGTAAATAAATGATGGCCCTAAAACAGGATATATATATATTATATTATACTACATTATATATTTAATATTTTTTTATTTCAGATTTTTTTTTTTTCTTTTTTGCATCAAAGTAATAAAAATAATATAATATAATATAGATGCTGAAAATTCAGCTTTGAACACAGAAATAAATTACATTTGAACAGATATTTGCATCGCAAACAGCTATTTTAAATTCTAATAATATTTCACAATTTTACTGCTTTCACTGTATTTTTTAACATATAAATGCAGCCTTGATGAGCAGAAGAGACTTCTTTAAAAAAGACTGTTAGTGTGTAACAGAACTTTATAACAAGAAAGGTTTTTTTCCCCCCTTTCTTTTGATTTTGGGCTCAAATGTGTCCTGGACTGACAGTTTCATGAGATACCCACACTGCATGATTCATCCACTGCAAAATACAGTGAAACAATGTTTATTACACTCTAAAAAATGCTGGGTTGTTTCAACCCAACTTTGGGTCAAATATGGACTAACCCAACTTTTGGGTTACATTTTTACATTTGACCCAAAATTGGGTTGAAACAACCCAGCATTTTTTAGAGTGTAGAGTATCTTAACAACATAAAAGCATAACTCTATCTAGATATTTGTACGCATCGCACAGACCGTTAACTGACAAAAAGCCTTGTTTACAGTTCATGCAATAATACAGTAATGTTTCAGTTACTTGAACTTCTCTTCTGGCTGATTTGACATTCAAAGTGAAAACCGACAGTGTTTGGTCGTTAAATGAATCTCACGCATCGCCATTCTTTACTCAAGCTCATATTACACAATTAATCGCAATCACTTCCCTCTTTTCTTTTGTTGGCTTGTCAGGACGCACTTAGGTCCGCAAACATACAGATCAACTTCTGCTTTTGTCATGGTGTCAGTCGCACATGTTCCTCTGAGAACGGGACGGACTTTAATAACACAGATGAGTGTGGATCGGGATCGACTGAAGGACTGTTTCTGCCTTGAATCCTGTTGAAATGATTGCATTTATGAGACGAGCACACATAAACACCACAGAAGTTTCATAAATACCAGTGGAAATTTTCTTTGAGCCTCGGCTGTCCGTGCTGATGCGAGTTAATTAAAGAATCAGAGGCAAAGAAAACTGAGGATCATATTTTGTTTGAAATCATTTGTGAATATTGACTTTATATATAGATATAGGCTACAACTCATTTAGCCAGTTTATTAGAGAGAAATATGAAACAAGACATGAAATTGCCAAATAGGGTCACTTTATTTTGATCGAATACGCCTCATTACAAAAAAACTAATGCCCTCTTGAATCAAGCAAAAAAATCATGAAATTAACAGATATATCAAGCCAGTAAAAATAATAATGCACCTACAACAGTAGAAGAAAAACTGTTGTAAACTAAAAAAATTATAATAATAATTAATAATTTTGTGGCAAAGCCATTTTTTGCATTACTCATTGGTACAGTAGGTTTATTTATTTATTTACTTTTTTATTACTTATGTATTCAAATGTGTTTTGCTGTTTTAAAACAGGACAATGTTATTTAAGAAAGACAAATATACTGTTCAAATGTTTAGGGTCAGTAAGATCTTTTGCTCATCAAGGCTGCATTTATTTGATCAAAAATACAGAAAAAAACAGTAATCTTGCAAAATGTTATTACAATACAAAATAATGGTTTCTATATTAATATCCTTTAAAATATAATTTATTCCTGTGATGCGCAGCTGAATGTTCAGCATCATTCCTCCAGTCTTCAGTGTCACATGATCTTCAGAAATCAGTATAATATTCTGATATTCTGATTTATTATTAGAATTATCAATGTTGGCAACAGTTGTGCAGCCAAATATTTTGGGGGGAAACTGATACTTTTTTCAGGATTCTTTGATGAATAAAAAGTTAAAAAGAACAACATTTATTCAAAATATAAATATTTTCTAACAATATAAATCTTTGCTATCACTTCTTATTAATTTAACACATCCTCGCTGAATAAAAGTTTGAATTTCTTTAAAAAAAAAAAAGAAAGAATAAAAATGTACCGACCCCAAACTTTTGAACGGTAGTGTATATTGTTAGAAAATATTTCTATTTTAAATAAATGCTGTTCTTTTTTAACTTTTTATTCATCAAAGAATCCTGAAAAAAGTATCACAGGTTCCAAAAAAAATGTGAAGCAGCAACAGTTTCCAGCTCTGATAATAAATCAGCATATTTTCATGATTTCTGAAGATCATGTGACACTGAAGACTGGAGGAATGATGCTGAAAATACAGCTTTGATCACAGAAATATATTAGATTTTAATGTATATTAAAATAGAAAAACGTTATTTTACATCATAATAATATTTCACAATATTAAATTTTTTCCTGTATTTTTGATCTAATAAATGCAGCCTTGATGAGCAGAAGAACCTCCTGTAAAAAAAAATATAAAAAATTGTTCTGATCCCAAACTTTTGACCGGTAGTGTAGGTTAAACTGTAATTTATTTCTGAGATCAAAGCTGTATTTTCAGCATCATTACTCCAGTCTTCAGTGTCACATGATCTTCAGAAATCATGAAAATATGCTGATGTGCTGCTCAAGAAACGTTTCTGATTATTATCAGTGTTGAAAACAGTTGTGCTGCTGCATATTTTTGTGAAAACCGTGATACATTTTATTTTTCAGGATTCACAGATGAAAAGAACGTTTTTAAAAACCAGCATTTATTTGAAAATGAAATATTTTGTTATATTATAAATGTCTTTACGGTCACTTTTGATCAGTTTAATGCATCCTTACTGAATAAAAGTATGAATTTCTGCTTTTGATCAGTAGTGTATATTACATTGTAAATGGACAGTGATGTAATCATGGCTTACACAAAACACCCGAAGGTCAAAAGGGCTTTTAAAGTGGTCTGAAGCAGGACTCTGAGCTGAGGCCTTGGCTTCAGTGTAGGTCTGATATTGTCTGATATTCAGAGTCTGTCTGTGTCCATCAGCTGACAGTGGAGACTGAATCCAGGCTGATGAGAACGACTGACATTCACTCCTGTTCAGATTTACATTTGAATATCGAACGTGAAGAGATAGACAGTAATATAGAGAGCAATATTAATGGCATTGGACAATGGTGTTAAGAAACAGGGCTTGTATCAGAAACCACAATATTCCATTCAGTAAAATTCCATTCAATTAAAAATTAAGTAACATTTTAAAATGAAATAAAATGTAAAAAATAAATTAAATATGATATTATATTATATTAAATTAAATTAAATTAAACAATAAAATAATTCATAAAAATAGGACTAGATTTGTACATTTTCTGGACACAAATATATTCCAAATCTTTCGGTTAAATTAAATTAAATTAAATTAAATTATTTTTAAAAAATTATTACATTTAAATATGCATATAAAATTAGATAAATCTGTGTTTTAAAATAAACTAATAATAAAGATTATTTCTATTTAATTAAAAATTAAATAAAATGCAATAGGACTAGATTTGTACATTTTCTGAACAGAAATATATTCCTAACCTTTCAGTAAAATTGTATTAAATTTAATTAAAAAATGTAATTAAATTTTAAAAGTAAAATAAAAATAAATATAACATTAAATACATTTAATTTTAAAATAAAATAAAATAAAATAATAAATAAAAATAAGATTAAATTAAATTAAACATTAAATTATTTACATTTGAATTAATGAAATATAATAAAAAATTAAAAATAATATTAAATTAAATTAAATTAAACAATAAAAAATTTAATTAAAATAGTGCTAGATTTGTACATTTTCTGGACACAAATATATTCCTAACCTTTCAGTAAAATTGTATTTAATTTAAACATTTTAAACAATAAAATAATTCATAAAAATAGGACTAGATTTGTACATTTTCTGGACACAAATATATTCCAAATCTTTCGGTTAAATTAAATTAAATTAAATTAAATTATTTTTAAAAAATTATTACATTTAAATATGCATATAAAATTAGATAAATCTGTGTTTTAAAATAAACTAATAATAAAGATTATTTCTATTTAATTAAAAATTAAATAAAATGCAATAGGACTAGATTTGTACATTTTCTGAACAGAAATATATTCCTAACCTTTCAGTAAAATTGTATTAAATTTAATTAAAAAATGTAATTAAATTTTAAAAGTAAAATAAAAATAAATATAACATTAAATATATACATTTAATTTTAAAATAAAATAAAATAATAAATAAATAAAAATAAGATTAAATTAAATTAAACATTAAATGATTTACATTTGAATGAATGAAATAAAATACAATTTTAAAATAAATTAAATATTATATTATATTAAATGAAACAATATAAAATTAATTAAAATCGTACTAGATTTGTACATTTTCTGGACACAAATATATTCCAAATCTTTCAGTTAAATTAAATTAAATTATTACATTTAAATATACATATAAAATTACATAAATCTACATTTTAAAATAAATAAATAATAAATAAAATAAGATTAATTTAATTAAAAATAAAATAAAATAAAATAAAATACAATACAAAACAATAGGACTACATTTTTACATTTCCTTAACACAAATATATTCCTAGCCTTACAGTAAAATTAAATTAAATTACATTACATATAAAAATGTAAATTTAAAAAGTGAAAAAAATGTAAAATTAAATTGAGATTAATTTAATTAAAAATAAAAGTAACAGGACTTAATTTTTGTGCATCTTCTGAATATAACCTTGAGTATGAGTAACAGTAATAGTGATCGAGTAGATGAGTATAATCTCTGTGAGGTTGTGAATGTTGTTTGTAACAGATGCAGAGCTTTCAGTGCGACAGACAGACAGACAGACAGCACATCAGTGCAAACGGCTTTCTCTTTCACTCCATCAGTCTCTCGCTTTTCTCTCCTCTCCATCTCAGTCATGCTGCTTTAAACATATTATAGCAGCTCACAGGTTTCATTGTAAGAGTTATATTATTTACACATGTGAAAGAATTGTGCATGAAATATACTATCTGAAGGAAGCATTTGTTACGGTGTGAAGGATTATTTCATCAGTTCCTGTTCATCAGTAGCTTCGGCATTTAGTGTAAAGACTGTACATACTGTAACCTCCCATATCATTTACACTTCAATCTATGTTCTACAGAGAAAAGACTAGATATTCAGTAATCTCTGTATTCTCACTGAGTTTGAGTTGTGCTCACAGCGCCGACTACTGTTCACTGAATTACAGAAGTACAGCACAAACCACAATGACTCATTTGATTTTGGGGTGAAATAACAGGAGCATGTTCTTGGTAAAATCAAATTATGTAAAATGACAAATGACACAATGAAAAAAGAAAGAAAGATAGAAAAAAAGAGAAAAAAGTTAATTTTGTATTCGCTTAATTCCTTTTATTTGCATTTTGGGGGGAAATATAAGCTGGACATGTTCTTAATAATATCAAGATATTACCTAAAATATTTTATATAAATATCAGCCTTTTGATTTATTTATTGTCACAATGCAAAAAAAAAAAGAAACATAAAAAAAAAAAATTAATCAAATTAATTTTGTGGCAAAAAAACAGTTTTGCATTATTCATTGGTACAGTAGGTTTATTATTTATATATTTATTCCTAATCTATTAACATGTGTTTTGCTGTTTTAAAACAGGACAATATTACTTAAGAAAGACAAATATACCATTCAAAAGTTTAGGGTCAGTAAGATTTTTTGAAAAGTGCTCACCAAGGCTGATCAAAACTACAGTAAAAACAGTAAAATTGTGAAATATTACTAGAATTTAAAATAACTCTTTTCTATGTGAATATATGTTAAAATGAAGTTATATTTCTTTCTTTGCATCTTTCTTTTTTTACATTATTACAATGTAAAAAAAATAGTTTTTTTTAAATATCGCTTACATTTCTTTAAGCTAAATTTAATCAAAATATTATCTAAAATATTTTCAGTCTATTTGTTTGTTTGTTTATTCTCACAATGAAAAAATAGCAATAGTTTTTTGTTGTTGTTGTTGTTTTAATAAGCCTTGAATTTCTTTAAGCAAAATAATTATTCATCATTCATTCGTTCCTTCCTTCCTTCATTCCAATCGATTTTGGTGGTATATATGACCTGAACATGTTCTTGATAATGTTGTCAAAATATTATGTAACTTTATTTATTTATTTATTTGTTTGGTTGTTCAAACATGTTTAATGCAAGAAGTAAAACACAGTAAAATGCTAGTTGAAAGTATATTGTGAAGATTGAGTATTTGACCTGTGGATGCTCATCAGTCCAGAACAGCTTCAGTCATGAGCATGACGAGTGTTTTTATCTTTGTGTTTGATCAGTGATGAAACAGCCTCTCTGAGCGAGTTCTATCCCAGCATTCCCGGGATCGTCATGTCTGTGAAGGAGATCCTGACCGGACCCAAGTTCCCACGCCACCGTACCAATTTGTCCCCAAAATATGGTTACAGTAAGTAGGCACACACACACACACACACAGGTTTGTTTTTGTGAAAAGTGGGGACATCCCATAGGTGTAATGGCCTTTACCAACCCTACCCCTAAACCTACCCCTCACAGGAGACTTTGTGCTATTTCAGATTTTCAATACACTCCATTCTGTGTGATTTATAAGCGTTTTGAAAAGTGGGGACATGGGGTAATGTCCTGAAAAGTCACCTTCTCCTTGTAATACCTGTCATACCTTTGTCATTATACACATTTATGTCCTCATTTGTCACAAAAACGGGCACACGCACTCACACACACACACGTCTTTGGTAAAGAGCTGACATGCCGACATTATTGTTTTATGGCTTTGCTTTTTTAAACTATTGTGAGTGTCACAGCTGTCCTGCTGAACATCTGAAAGGTTTAAACAATATAATGGAGTCACGGATGCGATCAGGACACGGCAGGTCAAGACATGATTTACATGTCAAACCGTTTTTAGAAGCGGCGCACATCACATTGCATCAAAACCTCTCAAAGTTTCAGCTGGAGATTTACATCAGAAATAAACACTGAAACATAAACAGTTTGGGGTTTCATTGCATTAAAAATAGGACACATGCAAATTCATCCAGCTTGAAAAAACCTGCAGGAAAAGGATAGCAGCAAACACTCAGAACTTTGCACAGTCTTTAGGGAAAATACATCAGCTCATAAAACATCAGTGCTAAATGCCTAAGGCTGGGTATTATATTTCAAAAAATTCCAAAGATATGAAAGTGGATGTTCTGGAATATACAGTAAGTGAAGATATGAATAAATCTCAAAATAAAAAGTTGAGTTTATGTTTTGGGGAACCAGCGTTTTTTTTCCCCCCACTTTCACAACAATTAAACACATTACCCTCCACAAATTCTCAGTACTGCAATGCACAAAACAATATTTTATTTACATTACAAAGTATTTATGGTATAATTGTGCGTTGTGTTTTGCAAAAAGTGTTTTAGGAAATTGAAAACTGAGTCAAAGGCCGAGAATTCATGTATGGTTTTGCAGATTTGGTGTGTGCTTCTGCTGTTTGAGTGTCAGCTTTCAGAAATGATGTGACAAGTAAAGATTTTGTGTGTAAGCAGTTGAAAAAAAAACTGTAGTAGTTCTTCCACCCGAAGGTGTTAGTCTTGCAATTCTGCACAAGATTCTCTTCCACTCTTCTTTTGAACTTTCCAGCTGATTATTGTGGCCACAGAGAATCTGCTCCAATTAGCTCAATTGAACCAATTGAACTCCATGCACAAGAACACGGTCCATCACAGTAGCTCTAATTTCATCATTCTTGCTCTTCATCGTCCTCCTTTTCCTCCACCTCGTATACACACTGTTCCTCTCTCAGGCTTATATTTTGTATATTGAAATGTGACCTGAACCTGTTCTTGACAGGTTTGAAATATTGTTGAACGAACTAAAGCAGCTATACAGACCTTCAGTTTTTCTCTTCTCTCTGCCTGCTTAGCATTATGGGAAGGGCACGTCTGCTGTGTTCACCCCTCACGCTTAACAGGTTTACCTGCAATTGACAGCGCACCGGCAGCCGCTTTAGTTTGGAGTCTGGTAATCCTGTTCAGAACCCGGTCATGCTCCTCCGGCGGAGGTTACGGCACGGGAAGAGCTCGGGAAGACTGCTGAGAAAGGTCACTAGTAAATCAAGCCTCAAATGCAGGACAGATGAGGTGAGGATGAGTGATAGAGCCTGTCAGGACCAGGATGAAGGTCGAGCGGAGTCTCGCTGTGCTTTTGTGTTTAAGTGAAGGTGAGATGAGAGACGAGAGCCAGATCAAGTGTTCATCTTGCTCATATGAAGAAGTGTCACGCTCCGTCTCATATTCACACTACAGGCTGAAAAATATCCTTGTCTGAGTGTTTCATTCTGTTTGGCAGCTGTTTTGTCGAGACACCGAACATTGCGAAATGTTTTCTAATGTGTGACCCTGGACCACATAGCCAGTCATAAGGGTCAATTTTTTGAAAGCTGAATAAATAAGCTTTCCATTGATTTATGGTTTGTTAGGATAGGACAATATTTGGCCGATATACAACTATTTGAAAATCTGGAATCTGAGGGTGCAAAAAAAAATCTAAATATTGAGAAAATCGCCTTTAAAGTTGTCCAAATGAAGTTCTTAGCAATGCATATTACTAATCAAAAATTAAGTTTTGATATATAAGTATTTACGGTAGGAAATTTACAAAATATCTTAATGGAACATGATCTTTACTTATTATCCTAAAGATTTTTGGCATAAAAGAAAAATTTATCATTTTGACCCATACAGTGTATTGTTGGCTATTGCTACAAATATACCCCAGCGACTTAAAGGGTTAGTTCACCCAAAAATGAAAATTAGTCCATGTTTTACTCACCCTCAAGTCATCCTAGGTGTATATGACTTTCTTCTTTCAGACGAATCCAGTCGGAGTTATATTAAAAATTGTCTTTGATCTTTCAAGCTGTTTAATGGCACTCAGCGGGTGTTGCAGTGCTTCAGTCCAAAAGAAGTTAAATAAAAAGCGCCCATCCATAAAAAAAGTGTCTCACACGGCTCCGGGGGGTGAACAAATGCCTCCTGTAGTGAATCGATGCGTTTTTGTAAGAAAAATATCCATATTCAAAACGTAATAATCACTTTAATGTAGCTTGCGCTCACTGTTGTACACTGGAAGCAGTTCCGGGCGGATGAGGTATGAGTTCAGCATTGCGCATGCGCCGGTGAGTCTCGTGAAAACCAGCGTTTGTTAACAGGAGCAAAGGAAGCAAAGTTTCCTTACTTTAGCAAAGGAAAACCAGTCTCCGCTTGGCTTATATCGAAATCCTCCGACATTCTTCTTTACAAATCCTCATTTTGTACTTCTAATTAGTGACCGTTGTTTTGTTTTGATCTCTCCGCTGCGCTTGAGTTGAGTTGGTTTCATTTAAGTTTTTAAGTTTCAGTTTATTTTTTTTATATATTTTTTTTTACTTTCAGCTTTATTGTAATTATTAGTTTTCGTTTTGGTTAACAATAACAACACTGATATGCAGAGAGGTCCAGAAGTCCACTGTTTGAAATGCTAATATTTTGCATCATATTTTAATATGTACTTTTCATGTATTTTCATATATCCTTTTATATTATCAGATTATCCATTTATGTGCTTTTCTTTCTTTTTATGCATTAATGCCAGCAGCACTGGAGCTGCATGAAGAAAATCTGTCACATGATCAGTGACGCTCATTTACATACACTTGATTAGTCACAGAAAGAGTGGACTGAAATATTGGTGCACAAAAACTTAAAAACCTCAAACTTTCAGCTTTAATTAGGATTATATAATGATCGGCTGAATAGAAATAACAAAAGAGCAGAAATGAGAGGGAACGTCGTCTCTGCAGACGTGTTTTCAGTCTCCGTCTGAAACAGGATTAATCCTTTTCACATTCATGTGTAAAGAAGTTGGACCATTATGCTGTTTTTCACATCTCTCTGTCTTTCAGGCTTAGTTTTTAGACATAAATGCATTCATCTGCGTCCCTGCACTCATCCGTCTGACGGCGCCGCAGCACTAAAGCAAAACTGCAAAGTGTCAAAGCGAAGAAAGGCAACTTCTAATTGCACTCAGATGTTTTAAATCACCTGATATCGACCCCCGAGGATAACTGACATTTCTGTTTGTCTCCCGCTGAGCGCTGCATTTCTGCTGACCTCCTCGAAAGCCAAATAAATTCTGACTTCAGGGGAAGTCCACTTTTAAATCCGTTTCTAGAAAGTTTGATCTTTTGTGCTGTGTTGAAAACTCTTGGACTCCTATTGTGTTCCCCGTCAGAAAGGACCGGCCTTTTAAAGGTTGCTTGTAAATCACTCGTTATGCAATACTATCCCTAAATCTTTTATTTTGTACTAAACCGCATAAAGTACAACTTGGTCAAAACTATTGAATTCAATCTTTTGTCAGCTTGTTTTCTTTCAATTAGGACAGGTCTTGTGTTTCTTTTTAATCGTAGGCCTGTCATTTTGCCCAGGAAACCCACAAGGGTGCCATTTTGTACAAAATAAAAGCATTTCAAAACAGATTTCCTGGTTAAACAATAAAGCACACAGTTTGACATTTTTTCATCCTTTATTTAATATTTCCAAAATTATCTACAAATGCTTTTTTCATTTAAAAACCAAGGTGCATGAGCTCAAAACAACGAGGTCTACGATCAATCCGTTCTAAAAGAAACTCAAATGCTTGTTAATTAAAAGAACACAAGTTTGATTGAATGCAAGATCTGGCGATAGTATAGTATAAATAGAGATGTATAAGCCATTATTTGTAGGCTGGTCATTTCTGACCGGGAGCTCCACAAGTGTAGGAAAAAAAGTAGTTTAAATAAATAAAGTAGTTAAAATGGCACAAAGTCACACTTGTGGTGTTTCTAAGCAAAAATGACCAGCCTGCAAAAAAAATTGCTTTTAAATCTCTTTTTTTTTTTGCAATATTTGGTGATAATATACACTCTTAAAAATAAAGGTGCTTAAAAGGTTTTTAGAAGAACCATTTTTTGGTTCCACAAAGAATCATTCAGTCAAAGGTTCTTTAAAGAACCATCTCTTTCTTACCTTTTTATAATCTGAAGAACCTTCTTTCACCACAAAGAAGCTTTTGTGAAGCAGAAAGGTTCTTCAGATGTTAAAGGTTCTTTATGGAACCATTTAGACAAAAAGGTTCTTCTATGGCATCGTGAAGCACCTTTATTTTTAAGAGTGTAGCATAATGAGCGAATTATAAGCTATTTTTTGCAGGCTGGTCATTTTTGACCAGGAACACCACAAGGTGGGAAAAAATCCCAGAAAAAGCACAACAATTATTTAAAAAATAATCATTTTTGGGGAAGTTGTTATGCAATGTTTGAGCAAAGTCATTACATTTTAGTCCAGTGTGATAACATTAAGTAGCATTTTTGGAAAAGATAAAATCCTCTCCAGGTCACAACATAAAAGATAAATCAAATCGATCCAAATAGAACACTTACTACAAATCCACTGCATCTTGCAACCAAGTAAATTTCTGACCTTTGACCCCAGGGAGGTCCTGAGAGAGACGCTGTCCAGTGAGGAGCTGCACGAGAGGGACTAGCGGACGCTGTTCGGGAACGAGGCTGAGAAACTGGAGATCGGTGTGATCAGAAACAAGCGTGTCGTCCGTGAGCGCGTGCATCGATTGGCTCTGCGCCGGGAGGTGAGTGATCGACACACCAAAAATACAACAATCACTGCTCTGCACATCTCAAGACACATGAGTGCATTCACTTTCTACTTTTAAAGGAAGAATTTATCCCAAAATGAAAATTCTGGCTTCATTTACTCGCCCTCATGCTGTTTCGAACCCCTACAGCTATATTTTTCCAGATTATCCTGGGCTGCGTTTCCCAAAAGCATCGTAAGCCTATAAGTACATCATAGACCCATCGCCACCAATGGAGCTACCATCAACTTAGGCTTACGATGCTTTTGGGAAATGCAGCCCTTGTTTACTTGTTTCAATATAGTGAAGGGAAATGGGGACAAAGTAAAATACACCATAAAAGCATGATAAATGAGTTGTTATATAATTATATTATTAAGCTTTTTATAATACAACAGACTGAAATGTAACTGGGTTATTTTAGTAAACTAAAACCATTAAAAAATATATAATAAAATGTTTAATTTTAATAATTTCATAATTAAAAAATAAACATTACTTAAAATAAACTAGATGTTCAATTTAAAAAAATATATATATTATTTCAGCTAGTTGCCAAGGCAACATTTCTCATTTTAATTGTTTAATTTACTTGATGTACTAAAGTAGCTAAAATAGCTGAAATAAAAGTTTATAAAAACGACTAAAAATTTAACAAAAAATTAACTAAAATGAAAATGAAAGCAGAAAATATAAAAAGAACTCAAAGCATTAATAAAAACTATAATAGTATCTCAAGGATTCTAAAGTAATAAATGGGGACGGAACAAAAAATAAATAAATTAAAGTCCATATAACGTGTTGTATTTTAAAGCTTTTTATTATAGTGTTGTGTGAAAAACAGACTGAAATATAGCATGGTTATTATAGTAAACTAAAATTAAAACCTTTAAAAACAAAAACAAATCTTTAAAAAAAACTATTAAAAATATTTTATTATTTAAAATAAAATAAACGCTACTTGACATAAAATATAAAAAAATTATTTGTCATTTTCAAACAATTTAAGACAAAAACAACAAAAATGAATGAAAACTATTTAGAAATTCAAAGTAATGAAAACCGTAAAAAGCCGTAAAACCTTAATTTATCCTTTACCGCTTTCAATATCTTCGTCTTCCCTTCCCTTCTGTTTGTCTTTCAAATGTGCCAGTAATTTGTATTTTGCATTTTTTCACCTTTGAAACAGTAAAATAAATAAATAAACTATATTACTATGTGTAAAATATAAATGAAATGTAAGTGATTTTTCAGCTTTGGAGTGACACCAGAGTGAGTAAATAATGACAGAAGAGCTTGATATTCTTCAGGCCGAGAGAAAAGCTTCATTGCACATGAAGTTGATTGAGGATCTGAGCATGAAGGCTCCTGGTTTCCCTGTCCCAAACTCTCCTGTTCGGTTCAGGGCTGCCCGCTTCCCAGCGTCACATGGTGAGAGTCTCAACACATCTCCTAAACAAAAGAGCCTAAATCTGCAAAGACAGACGTCCATCATAAGAGTGTGATTGTTGTCGACAGGTTTAAGGATGACGTTGCTCTCCGAGGATCTCTGCCGTGGAACTACAAGCTGGAGGTGAAGCTAAAACAGGAGTCATTTACGGTGGCCGAGAAGTGCAAAGCAAATTGATTAGTGCTAAAAACCCAATGTGAGCCATTTTTCTAAACTGATTTAATCTATTGCTAGCAGACAATACGTCTTCACCAGTGCACTCGTTAGTGTTCTATATGGTGCACAGTGATGTCTGCTGAAATCTTATTGGCTGCATTAATGGAACATTTGCATATAGCAGCACTAAATTCTTCTTCAAGTTTGAACCTTGTTCTTCCTTCATTCTTCTATTTGCAGTACATGAAGGAGCCGAGGCCAAACTGAAGCACTCGTGGATGCCCAGTGAGTGCCTTTGCTCTTCTTAATGTAACATAAACAGCATTTTGGAGTATTTTAATCTGGTAATGCAACCACCCAGAACACTATACCATATATTCTGTATTCATGTACACTACTGCTAAAAAGGTAATTTTTTTGTGTTTTATTGAAGAAACTAATACTTTTATTCAGCAAGGATGCATTTATATTGCTACAACAGATTTCAATTTCTATTTCAACTAAACTTTCTATTCATCTGTGAATCCTGGAAAATAAAACGTAGCACGTTTTCCACGAAAGGTTTGGGCAGCACAACTGTTTTCAACATTGATAATAATCAGAAATGTTTCTTGAGCAGCAAATCAGCATATTATACTGATTTCTGAAGATCATGTGACACTGAAGACTGGAGTAATGATGCTGAAAATTCAGCTGAGCATCACAGCAATCAAGTTTAACTGATACTCACATAGAGGACAGTTATTTTAAATTGTAATATTATTTAACAGTTTTACTGCATTTTTACCACCGAACTTTTCAACAGTAGTGTATTTTGGATCAGGAGAGATGCACTCTTAAAAAATTTCTATACTGACAATGAACCTGCCCATAGCTAGCATTTTTACAGTGAGTTTTGCATGCAAACACACTTTTTCATGTATTATTGCAGCGCAGCACACATTTAGAGCAAAACGACTTCATTACTCCATCCAATATAGCTACAGCATTTTCAAACAAATCTGAATTCCCATTACAGCCCTTCTGCTCATATGAGAGAGCATCACAATTCATTTGCAAGCGTGTGGAATTGTGTTGTCGAATCACTTCCATCACTTCCAATTCCATCTCGCCTCAATTCCCCTTGTACCGTCACTGAGAACCATAGCTAAACAAATAGCACGTCTTCTCAAACATCGTCGACATCGGCCCTCTGTGACGGCCCCAGCGCGGGGCCATGGCATTTGTCTCATTACACTAATATTTGTCCTCGTCCTTGGGATGGTTTTCGGTGCTATTTGCCGGGAATGGAAACTTGAAGGAAAATAGAACCATTTTTCCATTACACTGCAGTGATTTTCTCTCACTCGTACAACATATGCCTTAATTGAGTCCTTTCTTACATTCATTTTCACAGCCTGCCGAAGGCAAGAAGGACATGAACAAAAGCTACTTACTGCCTGTCACTTCATAAATGTAATTAAAAGTGACTGAATTGAAACATTAAAGACTTGATTCCTGTAACTATGCCAGCAAGGCTTCATTTTTTCATTCTGAGGTAAAAGTGGGCGGTGTGGACAAAAATGTAAGAGTAGTTTTATATCAGAGAAATGGAATGGTGATTTTTACTGTAAATTCAAGGGGAAACCCAATGTACAGTACTACATAACTATAGTGATGCAGTGATATAATAGTGGCTTCTTATACACAAACTCACGCTATGTTGCGAACCGGTCTTGTTTAAACTATAAGCAGTGGGGGACTTAACCAATAAGCGAGGTAAGTGGTTGCTTAGGGCCCCGGGGAATCAGGGGCCCATCTGATATTGCCGAAACACATTTGCAGCGTTGAACAATGTAGCCAGTCACAGACATATCTGTTAATTTCTTGAACGTAATGACCAGAAGTGTTTAAATTCACTCGCCGCTCAAAATGCAGAGTTCTGTAAGCTCGGGAATGCTCTCATTATAACAAAGTGTAGATACGATGTAAATAAGAGATTCATTGTGCGGTGTAGAGAGCTTAGTAACGTGAGATCACAATGAACTGAAGTGAGTGACAGATTTTAGTGATTATATGAGGGATTCTAGGCTGTATAATACTGTCTGACTGTCTTGTATTGTGTTTCAAGTCGTAATTTTATTTGTCTTGATGTTTCAAAATGACTCTCTTGTGTGCTTTCCTTGGCGCGAACTGCCGCACACTCGTATAAATGCATGAATGCAATGACTGGAGACTTTCGCTTAATAATAGATTACATTTTCGATTTGTTTCTCTGCAAACCCTACCGTATGCCTCCAGTACACTTGGAATATGGAATGAGTTGCATGGGATAATTTCATGTTTGTAAAAAGATTTTTACAATTTATTAGATGGACAAGTGCAAGCATTTTTTTAAATCTTCTTTTGTGATCCGAAAAAAAAAAAAATAAGGTTGTCTAATATGTGACCCTGGAGCACAAAACCAGCCATAAGGGTTCATTTTTCAAAATTGAGATTTATACATCATCTGAAAGTAAATAAGCTTTCCATTGATGTATGTATGGTGTGTTAGGATCATTCTACTGCCGTTTGCTGTCACTGTCAGTGACTATTTTTTAGGAAGGATGTAATTTAATGATTTAACTTTAAAAAAGTAACATATTAACAGTGCTGGGTAGTAACTGATTAACCTGGATTACGTAATCAAATTACAAAAATTAAGTACCTAATTGTAATTAGAGTATATTACATTTTAAAATGCTCATAATCAGATTACAGTTACTTTTTTATGGATTACATGATTACATGTTATTCACACAATGGCATTAAATTATTCATAATTTATTGTTTCTTCCTAATTCTTCTTTTAAATATTCCTTTCTAAAAATGCTACTTTTCGATTAATCTTTTTTTTTAAATGACGTTGATTCAATTCTCAAAAGCCGCAAATTGATCTTTTCCGGTATTTATTTCAGCAAACATTTAACACAAGATCTGATTAAGGTCGCCGTGATTTTGCCAAGACATGTTCCTGGTTCAACATCTTTTGTTCATCTTTTCCATCTTTTCTAACCTAACCCTGAGCTGGATGATGGCATCACTGAATTCAATGATGAACTGCCTTTAACTGAAAATTGAGAATTGAACATTTAAATTGAAAATAAACTGAAAATTGAGTGTTTACTATCGTCCTTTTGCATTATTGACACACTATTTTCCTATTTAATACTGTAAAGCTGCTTTGACACAATCTGTATTGTTAAAAGCTCTATATGAATAAAGGTGACTTGACTTGACTTGACTTGTTGATCCTGGATAAACATTACTGTCCAAAAATATAGACTTAACCTAATCCCTACCCCTAAACCTAAACCTACCCATAATTTATTCCTAAAATCAGTGAGAAATTATAGCTGATTAACAAGGGTGTAGAAGGACCTAACCCTGATAGTAAGCCTAAAACTGACATTTCCTGAAAAGTTTTCCCTCAATTCTGATAGGCTCATTGGATTGTTGTTCCGGGATCAACAAGGATGTTGATCCAGGAACATGTTGTACTTGGTGAACCCAAAACAGCACTACTGTTTCAGCTGTTTTGTATGTAAAGGCAAAGTGATTATATTTCGTTTAGTTTTTTTAGTAAGTTAATTTAGAAAAACGTTATAAAACAGTTCTAGCATATCACAATGTTAGTTTAAACGTTTAACCTATATAAATGTGCGCTGTTAGACACATATCCAATCGTTTGTGCAGAGAGTGGAAGCTAAAGCGTGCTTTACAGGACATGGAGGCGCCAGTGCGATGTGGAAACAACTTAAAATACGCCGTCATTTTTGCTCATAAAGGTAAGAGTAATACATCATTTGGAACTGTAAAGGGTCTACTTTTATTTGTGTGCACTCACAATATCATCAAAACGTTGTGCTTTTATAAAATATAGAAACCAAACAGGATGCGCTTTTCCTGAAAAGTTTTCCCTCAATTCTGATAGGCTCATTGGATTGTTGTTCCGGGATCAACAAGGATGTTGATCCAGGAACATGTTGTACTTGGTGAACCCAAAACAGCACTACTGTTTCAGCTGTTTTGTATGTAAAGGCAAAGTGATTATATTTCGTTTAGTTTTTTTAGTAAGTTAATTTAGAAAAACGTTATAAAACAGTTCTAGCATATCACAATGTTAGTTTAAACGTTTAACCTATATAAATGTGCGCTGTTAGACACATATCCAATCGTTTGTGCAGAGAGTGGAAGCTAAAGCGTGCTTTACAGGACATGGAGGCGCCAGTGCGATGTGGAAACAACTTAAAATACGCCGTCATTTTTGCTCATAAAGGTAAGAGTAATACATCATTTGGAACTGTAAAGGGTCTACTTTTATTTGTGTGCACTCACAATATCATCAAAACGTTGTGCTTTTATAAAATATAGAAACCAAACAGGATGCGCTTTCTGCCGTCTCGGTCTTGAACAGGAGTGCTTCACAATGATGAACCGAAACTCAGCAAATACTTGCCTTACAGACATGATAAATATATCTACAGAAAGCTTTGAATTACTACTTTAAAACGAAATAATTCAAATCAAAAACAAAAACTCTTTCATTATGTAATCTGCTACGCTAACTTTATCTTTGCGACACTGACTCAGAAAATAGTTTATTAATAAATAATTCAAATATCTCCTTACTATTTCCCCCGACACAGTCATGGTAGTTACTTTTGCCGGTGCTTTGCAGCAAGCTTTATCCTATTGTATGCGGAACTGTCCCACGTCCGAACCACTCTTGACAGTCGCGGTAGCATCATGATCTCTTGTTGTTTCCACCAGCCCGGCAAATTTTTTTCATAACCATAATTGATGGATGTCAAGTCAAGCCAAGTCACCTTTATTTATATAGTGCTTTTAACAATACAGATTGTGTCAAAGCAACTGAAAAGCATTAATTAGGAAAATAGTGTGTCAATAATGCAAAATGTAGTAAACACATTTTTCAGTTAAAGACATCATTGAATTCAGTGATGTCATCATCCAGCTCAGCTCAGTTTAAATAGTATCTTTGCAATCATTTGCAATCAAGTCAATGATATTGCTGGAAATGAAGTGTCCCCAACTAAGCAAGCCAGAGGCGACAGCGGCAAGGAACCAAAACTCCATCTGTGACAGAATGGAGAATAAACCTTGGGAGAAACCAAGCTCAGTCGGGGGGCCAGTTCTCCTCTAACCAGACGAAACCAGCAGTTCAATTCCAGGCTGCAGCAATGTCACATTGTGCAGAGGACTCATCTGGTTCCTATGGTCTTGTCCCGGTGGTCGTCTGAGACAAGGTCTTTACAAGGTCTTTGCATGTCCAAAATATAATAATGAGGAGAAGCCTAAAACAGGCCCGATGCCCGGGCCACGTCTCAGCTATGACGCGAAAATTGGCCCGAAGCCCGGCCCAAGTGGCATAAATAAGTCGGGGTCCGTCAAGCCTGGGCTGAAATGCAGGGCTCTACCAAGAACAAAGCAATATGTGTATATGTTATTGCAAATTTGCAATGCTCAGGTGAAATGCTATGTAATACCAGAGCCATTGATTTGTAGTATTACTCAGAGACATTGTCTCTCAACGGCTCTGAGTAATACTACAAATCTGTGGAAGCATTTGACATCACGCACAAGGTGCCATGATTTCCGCAATGAATGAATGAATGGATGGAACACTAACACTAAAGTGCGGATGATGCTCGCTGTGTTTTCAGCTTCTGCCGTCTCACTATATGACGATATGAACACACAAATATCATCTCCAGCTACTCTGAGAGTCATTTCATTAATATTTTACCGTTTAATTTGAGAAAACTACCGTCATATTATGATATGATATCACATACACAGCAGCTGCAAGTTCTTCACGGCAACCCGTCAAAATAAAAGTTTGGTTTAACGTGAAGAAACTGTGACAGAAATATATTACTATTGTGCAGTCTTAAGACTCAATGTAACAACAATACTCCTACTGCTACCAATAAATATTAATAAAACTTTTTACTAATTAAATATTTTTAAAGAAATAATCACATTTGTTGTGATTTGTTTGCCAAAAAATAAAAGGGTTTAATTTGCATTTGATTAGGATAAATTAAATTAATGTGTTATGCCTTCATTTGATTACCAGAAAAATTAAGAAAAAAAATGTATAGGGCCCTATTATTGTTTAAAAAAAAGGACCCTATACAAAAAAAATAGGTTTAAAATACAGGCCTGTGGGTCTTAATTTCTTTTTATTAATTCACCATTTGTAAACTGATGTTTACTGTTCATTTTTTAGAAAAATCAAACGCATTTGTATTAAAACTATATTCACTGAATGTAATAAAAAAATAGAATCAAGAATAGAATTAGATCAAATTGAGAGCTTGCGAATCGGAATCGAATCGGGACATCTGAATCGATACCCAGCCCTATCGTACAATTCAGCTTTGATTATATTCCCAAAAACAGAAATAAATATTTCAAGGAATATATTTTCTTTCCCTTTGCTTTTTTTATGTCAATATGGTATGTTTAATGGAAAGTTTAAAACACATTTGATAAAAACTAATCTAAAAGTAATCTAAAACGTATTCAGAATACGTTACCTAAAACGAGTAACCTAGATTACGATACTAACTACAGTTTTTGTCATGTAATCTGTAATCAGTAAAGTACCACAATTTGTAAGTAATCTGCAAAGCTCTGCATATTAATACACATATTTTGCCTTTAATATATGTATTGTGTGGAAACCATTTTATAAAAGCAATAAAACCCATGAAGCCGTGGTTTACAGTGCGTTGAACAGCTAACAGGGTTTTAGGTCCTCTGCTTTGTGTCGTGCCTAACACCCCTAGCAGTTCTGAATTAACTTAAACCACAGCTTTTTGGGTCTTCTTGCTTTAATGAGTTATGAGTATGAAGAATACAATTTTGCTACCTTTTCCTGTTTTTCATCCTAGTCCCAGTTCCAGAGCCGGACGCTCAGCTGGCCTCCACCTTTCCTCCAACGTTTGTGAAAGAAGGTGACAACTTGGTTCTGCAGTGCAGTTTCACCTCAGCTTTACTGCCGTTCCAACAAGATGTGACTTGGTACAGAGACGGTGAGACAGTTTTATATGTGAAACAATCATGCATTTTTATCCAAATAAAATTGCACATTTACAGTAGCAGATGCTTTTATCCAGAGTAACATCACAATAAATTTATTTTACAAGATTCACGGTACAACAATGGCAGGTTTACCTCTTAGCTACAACCTGGCAACCACCCAGAACACTCTAGCAGCCGCGTTTAATGTAGCATCCTATGTGCTCAGGGCTGGTGTTGTTGCGTCAGTCCAGTTGTGTGGAGCTGCAGACGGGTCTGCAATCTGCCAGTTTCACCCTGAAGCGAGTGCACAAGGAACATGAAGGCCTGTACAGCATCCGTCTGCGATCCTGGGACGGGACCGTCGGGCACAGCGCCTATGTCTATGTCAAAGGTCAGATCCTCATAAACTCTTACTCTTAAATATTAGAGCGTTACGCAGTTTTTGTTTTATAACTAGTGTTACAATCACCCCGACTGATAGCTAGCAGCAGCAGTGTAAGAATCTGTCATAGAAAGTTAATAACTTCAATCTAGAAATAAAATTGTGGAAGCCTGTTTCCCTACTGAATAAAAAATTTAAAAGTTGATTGACTTTTTATCTCACTATTCTGACATGTATTCCCACAACACAAGACTTTTTCTTACAATCGCAAGTTTGTATCTCACAATTCTGACTTCTTTTCTCATAATTCTGACTTTTTTTCCCGCAATTATGACCTTTTTCTTGCAGTTCTGACTTTTTTCCTAACAATTACAAGTTTATATCGCTTAATTCTGACTTTTTTCTTGCAATTCTGACTTTTTTCTTACAATTTCATGTTTGTATCTCTCAATTCTGACTTTTTTTCTCGCAATTGAGTTTATTTCTTGCAATTCTGACTTTTTTCTTGCAATTCTGACTTTTTTCTCACAATTCTGCTTTTTTCCCGCAATTGTGACTTTTTTCTTGTAGTTCTGACTTTTTTCCTAACAATTACAAGTTTATATATCTTAATTCTGACCTTTTTCTCACCATTCTAGCTTTTTTCTCGCAATTGCAAGTTTATGTATACCTCACAATCCATTTTCTTCCTCAAAATTCTGACTTTTTTCTCACAATTGCGAGTTTATATCTTGTGAGATATACAATATGTATATTGTCAGAATTGAGAGATATAAACTCACAATTGTGAGAAAAAAGTCAAAATTAAGAGAGATAAACTCGCAATTCTGACTTTACAACACACAATTGCGACTTCATATTATGCAATTTTTACTTTATAGCTCGCAATTGTGAGAAAAAAGCCAGAGTAGTGAGATAAAAAGTCGCAATTACCTTTTAATTTTGTTTTCAGTGGTGAAAATGGGCTTCCATATAAAACTGAAAGGCTCTGGAAAAGTACTGGACATCTAAAAAAAACACTTTCACATCACAAAATCAGTTTTTTATTTTTATTTTTATTAATTCTCATGAATCTGTGATGTTCTTTCCAGAGCAGAGTTCCCCTGTCAGCATAAGTCCTTAAAAGCAAGACGAGGACAGGAATTGAATTTCCTCTGAAAGCCTGCAGTGTAGTAATTAGAAAGCGAGCTTCACTCTGCTGCGCGTGACGTCCTCGCTTAATCTCAGAGGAAAAATTTGCATTACAAATCTGCCAGGTAACAGGAAGGAGCCGGAGGTTGCTCTTATGAGTTTGTTTCATCCTTGTTGGTGGCGATTAAACAAATAAGAGCGTGAGAAGCCCTGTAGTTGCCTCTTCTAAGAAACTTACTGAAGTAAGCTTAACTCTGCTGTGGAGAGAAATTTTATTTTTCAGAGGCTGCTTATTAATAGGTCAGAGAAACTTAATGGGGTTCCCAGTCATTTATTTTTCATTAAAGAAATAAAAATAGACATGAATGATTATTGTTAACTAAAAGTAAAACTACTAAATATATTTTTTTGGTATTCAAATAAAGCTGAAATAAACAATAAACCAAATTAATGGATTGATGAATGAAAATTAATTAATGGAGTTCCTGGTTATTTCTTTATTATTATTAAGAAATAAAAATAGACATGGATGACAGTTATGGTTAACAAACTAAAACTATTACAAATAACTTTAATTATTGGGGTAAAGTTGAAATTAAAAATATGAATAATAAATTAAACACTTAATTTATTAAAGCTTAAAATAGAAAAGCTTAAATGAAATTAATGGAGTTCTCATTTATTTATCTATTTATGTAGTAAGGGATTAAAATAGACACGAATGACAGTTTTGTTATTGTTAACTAGAACTAAAACTATTAAAAATAATTTTTGGTATTGGAATTGTCACGCCCTTGGACTGCCCCTGTGTTCCGTGTCTTGTGTTTTGCTCCCCATGTGCTCCCCATGACCCAGGTTCTCCGGTGTTTGATTGTGTCCATTGATTTCAGATGGTTCTTGTCAATTCCCTCGTTTAGTTCCTGTATTTAAGCCCTGTGTTTTCCTGAGTCCTGCGTCCAGTCTTAAATGTCTGCTCGATGTCCTATGTGTGTGTTACCCCGGTTTTGTTTCATTAAAGACTCTTCTAAGATTCCCCCACGTCTCCGTGTCTCCTCGCTCCGCGCTCCTACACAATATGCAGATCGTGACAGTAATAAAGCTGAAATAAAATGAATATAAATATTTATTGTAATGTAATGACGGTAATTACAGTTTTGCTGCTGCTAACTAAAGTTCAAACTATCACAAATAATTTTTCAGTAAGTCAAATAAAGCTGAAATAAAATATAAATATTAGATGAAAAATTTTAACTCAAGAAAATTCAAAGAAAACTAAATTAAACTAACTGAAATAAAATTAGACGAAAACTGCAATAAAAATAAGCTAAAGCTGAACGGAAATATATATATATATAAAACTGATAAAAATGACAAAAGCATATAACAAAAAAATAAAATCAAAGCTAATTTAAAATATTAATAAATACTAAAATAATATAAGAAGAATAAGAAGAATAAAATAACACTGATGAATGAGAATATTGTTGACATGCATATGACATATATATACAGTATATATATATATATATATATATATACAACTTGATACGTGTACTGTGTTAGGCTAACCGAGACTTGTCATTTGCAGTTATATATTGTTGCTCTTTTGTTGATTTTGATTTCTTGTATTGTCCTCATTTGTAAGTCGCTTTGGATAAAAGCATCTGCTAAATGACTAAATGTAAATGTAATGCATAGCATGCAGAGCTAAAATAAATGTGGATAGATCCTTTGATCTTGTAAGAGTTTGATGAGTTCATACTGAGATCTCATTCTTTTTGTTGTTTTGTCAAATCTGAGCTGAGATTTGAGATTGCTGAGATCTCATCTGAAACGCAAGAGGAGATGCATTACAAGGGCCTTTATTTCAGGAGAAGCATCTGAAGAACAGGACAATTCAAGCTCAGTGCTATATGCTGTGTTGTTCCCTCTCTCTGTGTGTAGATGGACCCGCGGTTGTGCTCGGAGCTCCAGGTTCTCCTCTGCAGCTGTAGTTTTCTGATGTGAACCGGGAGTACGTCTTCCTCTCGTGGATTCCTCCCAGCGCAGACGGAGCCGCTGCTGTGCAGGGTTACTTCATAGAGAGGTGAAGCATGATCCGTGGTGTTCTTCTGACGGTCGCTCTCATCTTGAGAGATCCCAGCAGCTTCTAGCTGTTTCGGGGATAAAACTTGAAATAAAAGATCATGGTGAGAGAGTACGAGTGCCTAACCTTCATGTCTCCTAGCAACATCCTGCTTTACTCTACAGTGTTCAGTCTTGTTGGTTTGTGTTTAGTTTTTGCAGATAATTGCATCTTGTTATGCATATTTATGGAGTCCAAAAGTCTGAGACCACCTAGTGAAAATGCTTCAGTTTTGCCTTTTTTATACAGTTATTCTTTCCATTATGAAACAATATTATAAGCGTAATAGTTTGAGTGAAAATTTGACTGAATTTCTAAATATCCTAACATGCAGTTTGTCCTTCTTGTACTTTAATGAGTTTTAGAATCAGAAAGACATTTATTGCCATTTATTGTTTTGTAAGACAAAAATAATAGCTAAGCCTCAGATAATAAAAATAAAGATACATGAATTAAAAAATATATATAAAAATACACACAAGACAAAATAGACAATATTTGTTTAACTTTATATGGACAGACTTTGGTCTAAATGGTTGCTAGGGTGTTGCTAGGGGCAGTTTTAATGCATTGCTATGCTATTGCTTGAGTGTTCAGAATGGTTGCTAGGGCATTGCAATGTTATGAGAGGTCTTTAATGCATTTCTATGCTGTTGCTAGGGTGTACGGACTGGTTGCTAGGGGTTGCAAAGTTCTAAATGGACTTTAATGCATTGCTATGCTGTTGCTAGGGGTTACAAAGTTCAAAATGGTCTTTAATGCATTGCTATGCTGTTTCTAGGGTCTTCTGAGTGGTTGCTAGGGCATTGCTAAGGGGATATTCAAAAGTTCTGAGTGGTTTTAATGCATTGCTATGCTATGGCCGGTGTGGTTTGAGTGGTTGCTAGGGCGTTGCTAAGGGATGCTCAAATATTTGGAGTATTTTTAAAGCATTGTTATGCTGTTCATTGAGTGTTTTGAGTGGTTGCTAGGGCATTGCAAAGTTATGAGAGGTCTTTAATGCATTGATATGCTGTTGCTCGGGTGTTGCTAGGGGTTACAAAGTTCTAAATGGTCTTTAATGCATTGCTATGCTGTTTCTAGGGTCTTCTGAGTGGTTGCTAGGGTGTTACTAGGAGAATTGCTCAAATATTCAGAGTAGTTTTTTATGCATTGTTATAATGTTTGATTGTTCTGAGTGGTTGCTAGGGCTTTGCTAGAGGGTGCTCAGTTGTTCAGAGTAGTTTTTAATGCATTATTATGCTGTTGCTTAAATTATTGCTATTGTGTTGCTAGGTGATTGCTAAGGTGTTCTGCTTGATTTCAATGGCAACTACAAATAAACCATTAGTCTGAAGCTATATCATGTTTAAAATTCTCCTACAATAATTTCTGAACATGCTCACAGTCTCTTCTCCGTCATGTAGGTGTGACACCGGTGTCATCCACAGCGAGTGTCAGTATCCCGTCATGGGACTGAAGGAAAACACAATGTATCAGTTCCGTGTCTGCGCAGTCAACCAGGCAGGCGTGGGCCGCCCGACCCCGTCCTGACCTCTGACCCCCTGGAGCCCAGCAGGACTACGGGTAAGAGCGTCTACATGAGTTCTGAATAAAGTCTTTTCTATGATACTAGCAGCATCCGTCCGTATCTCTGATCTCCTGCTTTCCTCTCGTCTCTGTCTGTCAGTGGTGAAGGTGGAGCGCGGCAGAGAGATTGTGATCACTAAGAACCAGCTGGAGGGTGAGTAGATCATAGCGCTCCTGAGTTCACACTGATGCAGTCGAGTGGAGAGATAAGAAGAAATGCATGCTTCTACACTCACAGACGAGCTCAGGTTTACTGTACATTGCGATGATATTCTTTATCATGTGATATTTCATTGCATCAAATCACACTGTAGGGTTGAATCTCACAAAAATGGTCAAGAACATTTCTGAGTCACGTTTCATGCTAAAATCAAAAGAAAAAAGAAATGGTATTTTAATATATTAATGAAAATGTTTTTTTTATGGTTTTAGTCTTAGTTAACGATAATAAACTTGCAGGGTACATTGCATACATGAGAATTTAAGGGGAAAATAATAAAATCAACAGAAATTAAATATATATATTTATTTTTTTTTTGTCATAGAATTTAAAAGCCTACGGTATTTTAAGACCATAAAGATTTTATTTATTGTAACATTATGTTCATAACAATTACGTAAACCTTCTTTTATATTATCATTACTGTAATATAAAAATAATAGGGCTGTCAATCGATTTAAATATTTAATCGTGATTAATCGCATGATTTTCATGAGTTAACTCGTGATTAATCACAACTTAATCGCACCTTTTTATCTGTTCTAAATGTACCTTAAATTAATACTTTTAAGTAATAAAAAGTAATAAAATGTAAGTACTTTTTAATTCAGTTTTTAATACTCTAATCAACAAGGGAATGGACAAATATGGATGCTTTATGCAAATATATGTTTATTATTAGTGAAACCATATACTCAACATAGAGAATTTTTTCAAAGAACTTGTTCATATCTATTAGACACACGAAAAAAGAACAATGAAAGGCTCCCATTACTTCTCTTTCTTTGCACTGAGCAATTTACCTACACAAGCCGGTTTACATTATTTGCAGGACAGGGCAGCTCACTTCTTCTGAAAATGCAAAATGTACATGTATTATTTATTATTACATTTGTTTGCCTCTCTGTACACATAAGATAAAGACAATAGCTGTGCTGTGATTTCGGCTATACTTGCATGTAAAATTAGAGAAGCAACATAATATCTGTTTTAACTGAAAGCGCTAAGCATTAATAAAATGAGTGCCGTTAAAATGAATTTATGTTAACGCGTTAATTTTGACTGCCCTAAAAAATAAATATATTTATTATTTAATTTGCAAATAAAATGTATATAAAATGTATGTAAAATGGCAGTTTTTGTTGCCATCAATTCTAATTTAAATAAGAAAAATAAATATTGCTGTAGGGATCTAATCTAATAAGATTCTCCATTAAGAATAATGAACATTTCAAAATAAAAAATTTAAATTAAATATTATATTATTATATGTTATGATACTAGTTTTGTTTATGTATTATTGATTTTCTATTATAGTTTTATTGGTATTTTATGTTATTAGTATATTTATTTTTATATTTTCAGTCTTCATTTAATTTCAACTCATTTTAGTTTTAGTTTAGTTTTAGTAATTTTAGTGTGTTTGTCATTTCTATTTTTATATGTCTATATAGTATTTTTATTATTATTATTATTATTCCGTTGTATTTTATTCCAGCTAATATTTATTTCAATGTTTTTTTACGATACGATAATAACCTTGCGGAATACATTACATGAGAATTTAAGGGGAAAATGAGCTAAATTGTCATGTAAATAATTTCACAATGCTTAATTTTCTTTATGCAAAGTTTATATTTCTATTCTTTGATTTTAAAGGCAAACATGACCTGAACATATTCTTGACAAGATTCGTGAGATTCACCCTTAAACTATAGATTTGTTGCTCCTGCCGTCTCTTCTGAGACATATTTCTTTTTCACGAATTAACCACCCTAAAAAATGTACGGCGGACAGTTATGATGATGAATTTGCTCTGTTTTAGAGGGCAGATCTCATATAAAGCATTCGCAGGTGGTCTGCGCTCCCCTGTACGGCAATACCTATAAAGACTGAGGCAGTTTTATTGGCACTCAGCATTAAAAAGATGATGATATGTCTCTGAAGCTCAAAGATTAAAATGTCGTATGCTGTGCTGCTAAATGCCATGGCAACACCAGGGACTCGTGGGCCATTATGAGGAGATGTAAAGAGCCGACATGAACCTGTTCTTTATAAAGCATGAGAGGTTTTACAGAGTACTGCAGAGTGTGTGTGTGTGTGTGTGTGTGTGTCTGTGATCTACATAGGCAGCTGTCTTCTAAGGAAGCATCCTAACTGACTGTCAATTGATTTCAGTACAGTTTATTGACGAAGCCATACATAAAAATGCATCAAAATGCTTAACCTTTAATGCATTTATATTGATGATATATTTTCTTCATGCATCCCGGAAGCACTGTTTATGCATATTTTGCTTTGGCAATATTTGTCTATGATTTACTGAAAAAGTTTGTTGTACATTTAAAAAAAAAAATTTTAACTCACTATTGCATTTGTGCAACATTGTCATTTCAAAAGTTTAGAATTTTTGGAATAGTATCATTTTTATTTCACGAAAACATGATGAGAAAAATATTGCAGGTCAAATACTGATGTCAAGTACTGATGTCCTAAATGTCCTTGAAAAGATATTTTAATTGCAAACTTGGTTGCTATGACAAATTTGAGAGTGTTTTATGATGTTTTATCCCATATTTATTGAAAAATAGGTGCCTAGTACAGTTTTTTCTACAGTGGATCTGCAGGGTTGATACAAAACAGTATTTTAGTAAGCATACTGATGATTTATTTTCTTGGTCCTACTTGGAAATGCATTAAGAAGCCACTAATTCTAAAATAAAAACCATTATATTTATGCATGTTTTGTTTTGGGAATATTTATCTATGATTTACTGAACAAGTCTGTTGTAAGAATAACATTAAAACATTGTCATTTCACAAATTAATAAATTTTTTATTTATATTTATTTCGATTTTTTAAAGTCTTATTTATTTATTTATTATTATTATTATTGCCATTTTTCTTTCACTAAAGATGTGGGGGGAAATATTACAAGTAAAATATTGTCTTTGATCAGGTGAAATATATGTCCTTGAAAATAAATTTTAATGTAAATTTTCTTTTGCTATGACAAGTTTGTTTTATGTTGTAATAACCCATATTTAGTGAAAAATAGTTTGTATTGCCTTGTTGTGCAATGTTATTTTAATATCAATTATATACTATTATAGGTTTTGTTAATATTTTTAAATAGTTTTTATTTTTATATTTTCAGTTTTTACTTTAATTTTAGTTAAAGTTATGGTAATTGTATTGTTTTTTGTATGTATATTTTGTATTAATTTTTGTTAGTTTTACTATATTTAGTTATTATATATCTAGTTATTTTAGTATCTCAAATTACACTGAAAGAAAAATTATTAATTGAATTCACAATAACAATTTTAAGGTAGGTGGTTACAATCAATTTATTTTAGCTACATTTAAATAAACAAATGTAGTTGACTAACTTTCAACATGTTTTTATTTTTTTAAATGTAGCTAAAATAAATTGTTTGCAACCACTTACCAAGTGCAATCACTTAGAAATGTTGCCTTTTTATACTTATCAATATTATATTTATATATTATATTGTTTTATTTTTTATTATTTTAGATTGTAACTTTTTATATCTTTATTTCCGTTAATGTTTATTGTATTTCTAGTAATTAAATATTTTTATGGCTCTAGTTAACAATAACAACCCTGGTCTAGTGTGATCATGTCTTTACCCGTTCTCCGTGAGTCCCTCGCTCTCCTGCTCTTTTTTCGGCATGCTGTATGTTGCCAGTGTTCTGCACCGTTCTCAGTCTCTCCTCTTTGCCGTCCACAGGTCAAATCCGAGTGCCGTTCCCCCCCACCGATGTGCGCGTTTGTGAGCTTAGCGACACCTACGCCGTGCTGAGCTGGACTGAACCGGATCCGCGGGGCAGACAGCCTCTCACCTACTCCTTGGAGCGGGTGAAAGTTGACCTTAATACTTCATTTATTTACGATAAATTGTATTTATTAATATTTTAAATTAACTTATATTTTTATGTTAATAATAGCGACACCTACGCCGTGCTGAGCTGGACTGAACCGGATCCGCGGGGCAGACAGCCTCTCACCTACTCCTTGGAGCGGGTGAAAGTTGACCTCCATTCCACGCACTGCTTGCAGCTCAGCTCATTAAGACCGGCCCTGCGGGCTCCTGCGCTCCTGCGCTTGTCGTTTTTACCCTCGACTGCAGGCCTTACAGTCGCCTTGGCTTTACATACCGAGCCAAATTAATGCTGCACTTTGACTAGCTGGCTAATTAGAGACTGTGAAGGCTGTACCCTGGGTGGCAGGCAGCAGGTGCAAAGCGAACAGTTCATTAAAAGCACAGAGACCTTAATGCAGCTCATCCGTGTTATGTGACGGCCGCATAATGCGTTTCCTTGCCACTTCAAAGCACTTGCTGTTTTTCTGAGATGTTGCATCAGCTTGCTTGTGTGACTTTGAGCACACCGAATCGTCTCTTTAGACTAGGCATGTTTGCAATCCATGCACAAAATTTTTAGGTGCTCAGTTATACAAACTAGCAACCCAAAGCTGAGTTAGTTGGACAGAGCTGGCTTGTTGGCTTGTTTTATTCCACAATTGTAAGTTGATTTGGATAAAGCATATTAATGAATAAATGTACAAATGTAAATGTTGGGTTTGATGGGTTCAGTGTTATCTTAACATTATTTATTTACTATAAATAATACTTCATTTATTTACGATAAATTGTATTTATTAATATTTTAAATTAACTTATATTTTTATGTTAATAATATTTTGAATTTGTTTTTATTTTTAGAGTTTGTTTTACTAATTTTGATATGTGCTTTTGTCATTATTTTATTGGGTTTTGTTTTTAAAAATTCTGTTTTGCTTTATTTTTTACATTTTTATTACAGTATTAGTAATTTTCAAGTACTTTAACTTAATCTTATTTCAGTTAATTGCCTACACGATCTTTAGGGTTTTTTTTATTTACATTTTTATAATCTAATATTTACTTATTTTTGAAGTAAGTTTTATTTTTACATTTTTAAGTTTTTTATTTCAGTTTGTTTTAGTAATTTTATTTTAGTTCGTTGTAATTAATCATTTTAATTTCTAATTTTAAAGTACTTCAGCTTAATTTGATTTATTTCAGTTAGTTGCCAAGACAGCATCTCTAGTTTTTAAGTTTACATTTTTCATCTGATATATTTATTTTTCTTTATTTAATTTATTTTATTTTATTTCTTACATTTAATAAAAAAAAATTCACCTGTCGAAAATTATTTGTAATTGTTTTAGTTAACAATAAAAACACTGGATAGGTTCAGTATATGAAAACTTATCCTAATCATCCTAATAATTATTTTTTAATTATAACATTTGAAGTTATGCGTTTTACAGTATATTCTTTCACTGGGAATCGAACTATGACATTGCCGTTGCAAGCAGCATTGCTCTGCCTGTTACAAGAATAAAAAACTACATTACGTCATCTTCACTGTTGGACACTGAAGTTCAGCTGTCAGCACTGCAAGCATTCAACTATTATTATTCAAATGCATTCTAGTATAGTTGCATTGCATCCCTATCTGTATGTACGTCTGCATTCTGTGCAAATCCAGTAACCCTAGCAGACATTAAATTAACTTGGTAGAAAGTTAATGCTACAGAGCAAATAAAATGCCCCAAGAGGCTTAACACAAAAAGCAGTTTTAAAGTTTAGCTGATGTCTGTGGCTTCCAGCACTGGAAAAGGTCAAGATCCTTCTGGTTTTCGAGGGCAGTTTTAAAGTTTCAGATCATCTCGTCGTGACTCACAGTGTAAAAGTGCTCGGAGTGATTCGTTCACAGAGCAGAGGAGGTCGAATCGTCCGGTATCAGGCACAAGAAAGAGCTCCAGCCGCTCGCCGACTCTGTAATGAGCAGGAGAACGCGCACAATGCCACAGGACATACACTTTATTGCACTTTTTATAAGAAGAACCATAATAAAACTGTCTAGTTCATCGAGATCATCTGAAATTGTGCCGGCAGAAATACATACTGTATATATATGAAAAAGATTTAAATTCCCATTTACCACGGGGCACGTTTTGCTATACAGGATATTGCAATGCTTTATCTTCATAGAGACTTGCTACTTTGTGCGAGTGTAATTTATAGTTAAAACATAAAATGATATATACAAAAAATATGTAATATTAGACAGAAATTCCTAGGCGACACAAAAACCTATTTCTGTCTCATTTCTGGAATATATATGAATTTATAATATATGATAATTATAATATATGATATATATGATCATTTCATATATATATATGAAATTTTATTTTTTAACTATAAATTGAACTTATATAATAAAGTAGTAAGTGTGTATGTAAACCAGTATGGCTGGTGTGATTTTTTATTTTATTTTTTTCTACTTTATGCAAGTGTATTTATTTATTTTATATATATATATATATATATATAAATAGAAATTCCTCAAGAACACATATATTGGCAAAAAACTATTTACGTCTAATTTTTGGTCTGTATTTCTTTTTTTTATGTAATTTTCTTTTTTCTTTTTTAATCAAAATAACTGCATTCTGGTCTGTATATTTTTATACGCAATTTTATTTAAAAAAATTTTACCTATAAAATTGCACTTGCATAAATTATATATCCAAAAATAATATATTGAACAATAATAGACAGAAATTCAAAGGGAACACACATACCAGCAAAATCCAAATTTCTGGATTTTATACATGTATTTTTTAACTATAAGTTGCACTTACGTAAATTATATATACAAAAGTTAATATATACACCAAAAATTAGATCGAAATTATTATTTTTTACTATAAATTGCACTTGCATAAAGTAGAAAGTGTGTATGTAAACCAGCATCTGGCCAGTATGGACATGACCGTTCTGTCTACGAGTTTCGCTGCGTTCGACCAGCAGAAGGGAAAGTCGTACACTTACCGTGTTCGTTCTGTCAACAAGTACGGCATCAGCGAACCCATCTCTCTGGGACAATCGCTAGGTGACATTTTTCTTAAAGAAACAGTGCACATTAAATAAAAATAGAGTCATTATTTACTCACACTCAAGTTGTTCCAAACCTGTATGCATTTGTTTCAGCTTTTGAACACAAAAAAAAGATATTTTGAATAATTTTGGTAACCAAACAGTTGGCGGTAGCCATTGACTTCCATACTTTGGAAAAACAAATACTATGGAAGCCAATGGCTACCTTAAACTCTTTAGTTACAAACATTCTTTAAAATATCTTCTTTTGTGTTCAGAAGAAGAACGAAACTTACAGTTTTGAAACAAGTGGAGGGTGAGTAAATGATGACAGAATTGTCATTTTTGGGTGAATTATCTTTTTTAAGTACACTTCTTTTTTACAAGTGTGTATGTAAACCAGTACAGCTGATTGTGGGTTGGTTAGGGTTAGGGTTAGGGTTAGCCCATCCGAGACACCAACAGCTCAGTCCTGCTGCAGTGGAAGGAGCCCAAAATAACAGAGGGCATTGTGGGATACTATCTGTACTGCAGTGAGGTTGCAAGTGGACAGTGGAAGACCATCAACAATAAGCCCATCACTAAAAACAGGTCTCTTCTTGTATCCTGTTTAAGAGGCAATTAAAGGGATAGTTCGCCCAAAAATGAAAATGTGCTGTTAATTTACTCATCCTCAGGCAATCCAAGATGAAGATGCCTTTTTTTTGTGACATTATTCAATATTAACATGATAAATGTACAATGTGCTTTCCAGAAATACAATCAATTAACATCAAATCTATAAGATATTGTGACATGAATTTTACTTCAAATAGACTACAAAAGTAACTCATTAACAATAATAACAAATAAATAAAAAAATCCAAAATGAAGGAGTTGACTTTTTTAATTCAGCAGAACTGTGAAAAAAAGATTTTTAGCTGAAACCGTGGTCCTTGGTCATTCATAAAATGCAAGTCAATGGCTACCGGATCTTTGAGAATCAAAAATAAAACACAACTGGCAACACAAAATTAATACCCGTGACTCCTGACGATGTTTTGAGGTCTTATGACGTGAAACAATCAGTCTGTGCAAGAAACTCAATATTACCTGTAATCCAGAGCTTCAGGCAAACGGGAAAAATCCGTTCAATTCTTTATTTCATTTACGCAATGATGTAATACACAATTTTATTATTAAAGCACCCAATAATGATGTGAGACATGGATGTTTTATGTCTAAAGCATATGAAGTGAATAAACTAGTCTTCTTCAGCTCACCTTTTTACATAAACAGTGAGAAACCTAAAAACTTTGATTTGGAATTTGGATTCATGCTCTCGGTTCACACATGCGCAGATCAGCAGCTCATCGGTCTTCAGTTCGAGTCGAACTGTTTGCTCAGTTCAGTGACTGTTGGAGGAACTGGAGCGCTAGATCAGTTCATTCATCACAGGATCAGATATACGGCAGTATTTCGGCTCATTTCCAGTCGGAGTGACTGTCAGGCATCTGAAAGCGAGTTTTGATTTGATCTGATTTGAACTGGTTCATTTAATTCACTAAAAAGAACTGGTTCAAAAGAATGATTCGTTCGTGAACTGGACATCACTCTGGACCATTTGTCTGAGGCTTTGGGTTACAGCTGCTGTAAATAATGTTTAGTTTCTTTCCTGCCTCATTCTTATCATAAACTGAGAAACAAAATAATTGCAACACCGTAAATAATGATAGCAGCATTAACATACAGTTTGGTGTTAATTAACAACATATGATTTTATATGATGAGCCTGGTAATCCCAGGAGAGTACCCAGACACGTAACTGTACATTTAAATGCTGACAAATAACTGTTTAGGCTAATGGTTAGGCAAATCTTAAACAACATCATAATGGTATTCTTGGTAATCAATATCTTACCTTTATAGCCATGAACACACTTTTAAATTCTTATTACATTTTAAAGCCTTTATTATTTCTCAACTCTACAGCTGTGCAGTAAAATTCACTTTAAAAGGTTCACTTTTCATTCATGAAAAAGACAGGAAGAAATGTGCCAATAATGTCCCTCTTGGCGGGAAAAATAAAGACTTTTTAAGATGAAAATTACATGAAATTACCATTTTAACCAGGAGATGGCAGCAGAGGGTTACCATTTCAACTCCCTAGTTTTTTCACGTCTTGCTTTTGGATTTATTATAAAATTAATATTATGACAGATTTTAGTACTTTACCGCACTGAAAGCAACCTCTCAGAACACCATAGCAACCACCAAGCAATGCCATAGCAACCCCCCAGAACACCCTAGCAATGCCATAGCAACCACCTAGAACATACTAGTAACCACCTAGAAATGCTATAGCAACCCGACAGAATGCCCTAGCAACCACCTAGAAATGCCATAACTGCCACTCGAAACGCCCTAGCAACCATTCAGAACGCCCTAACAACCACTCAGAGCACCATAGCAACCACCTAGCAATGCCATACCAACCAGTCAGAACATCCTAGCAACCACCTAGAAATGCCCTAACAACCTCCTAGAACACCCTAGCAACCACCTACAAATGCCCTGGCAACCTCTCAGAACGCTATAGCAATGCCCTAGCAACTGTCCAGAATACCCTAATAGTCAAATCAAATTTATTGTATAGCACTAGCAATAGCCCATAACACCCTACAAAGCACCTAGAAATGCTATAGCAACCACCCAGAACACCCTAGCAACCACATAGCAATGTGCAAACAATTTCTCAGAAGGCCTTAGCGACCACATGTTCATTCCCTGGAAACCACGCACAACACTCAAACACTGTGTTCAGTAAATGTAAAAGTCTGCTTGTGTTTACCATAGTATTCTGCTGTCAGTGATGTACAGATGTGGTTTAAGCTTCGTTATATGGAGCAGAAGAGGTGAGGTCCTCACAGTCGTGGCCAGAGACAGGCTTGTTACAGCAGAGAATGGCTCAGTCCTGACAGTAATAGGCTGTCGTCTGATGCTTCAGCTTTTCTCTTCGTAATAAGGGCTGATTCTGAGCGCCGCTGATGTTTTTGAGGCCTGTTAGCATCAAACACACGTTCCTGCAGATCAAATCAATGATCACATTATCCTCACAGAAAATTATGGAAGCCTGTTTCTGCAACTGAATAAAAAAATTAACATTGCTACTTTTTTAGTTTCAGAATTCTGACTTTTTTTCTGACTTTTTTGCAGTTGTGATTTATAAAGTCAGACTTGTGAGATATAAGTAAGGAAATAGTCTCTTTTTTTCCCCCTCAGAATTGGACTTTATAATTTGCAGTTGCGAGTTTGTATTTCAGAAAAATTTGCGGGGAAAAAAAGTCAGAATTGCGAGAAAAAGACAGAAATGCGAGAAAAAAAGTCAGAATTGCGATATAAACTCGCATTTGCGACAAAAAGTCAGAATTGTGATATAAACTCGAGTGTATATCATTAAACTTTGAGAAAAAGTCAGAATTACGAAAAAAGTCAGAAATGCGAGAAAAAGTCAGAATTGCGATATCAACATCATGTTTGCTATTAATTGTTAATTAATCAAATAAGTAATTATTTGATACATATTGTGTTTTTTCAGCTGAAATAAGCTAAATAATTAATAGGATGACCAGATGTCCTGATAAAACACTAGTCCCAGTTTCAGCCGACTAAAATTAAGCATTATATAGATATAGTATTACAATAGTATTACAGCCTTTATTCATATTTTAAATTTGCTTTTATTTTTATATTTTCTGTTTTCATTTTAATTTTAGTAAAATTTTTAGAAATTTTGTTTGTGCTTTTGTCATTTATATTAATGTTTACACACACACACACACACACACACATATTTATAAGTATTGTCTCACAATTCTGAGAAAAGAAGACAGAATTAGGAGATATAAACTTGCAATTGCGAGAAAAAAGTCAGAATTGTGAAATGTAGACTTGAATTGCTTGATTAATAGTCATGATTACCTTTAGTTTTTTATTCAGTGGTGGAAATGGGACTCCATAGTAAACACTTCAGTTGCTTTGATTGATTATTCGGGTGTCCAGAAGCTCCATTCCATCCATCATTGGCTGAAATTGCATTAGAATTAATATTAAAGGAGATAAATTGTCGTTTAATGTCATTTATATTCGTTTTATTTCTTTAGTTAAAGGGTTAGTTCACCCAAAAATGAAAATTCTGTCATTAATTACTCTCTCATGTCGTTTCAAACCCATAAGACCGTCGTTCATCTTCAGAACACAAATTAAGTTATTTTTGATTTTTGAAAACAATAATAACATAATTTTTCGTAATCAATCAAAAGAAGAATTGTTGAATAAAGTATGTTATTATTGTTTTCTTTGCGCACAAAAAGTATTCTCGTAGCTTCATATAATTGTGGTTGAACTGCTGATGTCTCGTGGATTATTTTACCGATGTCCTTGCTGTTTCTGGACTTGGGAACATTGCAGTTGTGTTGCTGTCTATGCAGGGTCAGAGAGCACTCAGATTACATCAAAAATATCTTAATTTGTGTTCCTGAAGATGAACGAAGGTCTTTACGGGTTTTGAACGATATGAAGGCGAGTAATTAATGGCTGAATTGTCATTTTTGGGTGAACTATCCCTTTAAAGCCCAGTGTGTTTCAGCTCTTTACAGGCATAATTTTCAGCATAATTGAATGCAAATAACACAAAATAAACTAGATTTAAATTTCCTGAAAGTAGCTATGCTTGCAAAAAAGTTTTAGGAAAGTTTAAGTTTCAGTCTTGGTTTCTGTGTAAATTTAATGTTGCATTGTCAAATCTGCAAAGTTTGAATCTGCGTGGATGTTCAGTGGTTTGGGCTGAATTCATTGCATGGGGAGTTAAATGTTCAGAACAAACCCAAAGCAGGATGTTTGAGGAACATTAACATAAATATATATAACAGTTTGTGCATGCATTAATAGGTGAATTTAGAGTTAAAGATGTGCTTGACACTTTCATTAAAATATTCATTAAATACATTTTAGCATAAAATAATAACATAATTGGAACCTAAAGTCATTAAATGTAATTCCACATAAAATATATTTGTGCTTAGTGGTCTGCTTTACCTCCGTGGGCGACAGAAAATGAATATTAAAATAATAATTGCTAATTAAAATAATTTCCCCGGGTTACTACTGTTAACTAAAACATTTTTATTAATTGAAAAAAGCTGAAATAAAATAAAATATCAATATTAGATCAAAACTAGAAATGAGAAATGCTGCCTTGACAACTAACTGAAATAATTTTAAATTGAAGCACTAGAATTACTAACATAAATAAATTAAAATTAAAACTGAAATAAACCTAAAGAGGTGTGTGTGTGCAATGAATATTAAAATAATAATTGCTAATTAAAATAATTTCCCCGGGTTACTACTGTTAACTAAAACATTTTTATTAATTGAAAAAAGCTGAAATAAAATAAAATATCAATATTAGATCAAAACTAGAAATGAGAAATGCTGCCTTGACAACTAACTGAAATAATTTTAAGTTGAAGCACTAGAATTACTAACATAAATAAATTAAAATTAAAACTGAAATAAACCTAAAGAGGTGTGTGTGTGCGTGCGTGTGTGTGTGTGTGTGTGAGTGAGTGAGTGAGTGAGTGAGTG